>NC_091849.1:8805378-9108409 GCF_037783145.1 Equus przewalskii
TAACAAGTGTTTGTGAGGAAGTGGAAGTATGGGGACCCTCACGTGTTGCTGGTGGTAAGGTAAAATGTTGCAGTCATTTTGGAAAACAGTCTGGCAGTTTCCTAAAATTTAAGCACAGATTTGCTATATTACACAGAAATTACACTGTGAAGTATATAATCATGGGAATTGAAACCATATGTTTATACAATAACTTGTACATGGGGGCCGGCCACGTGGTGGAGTGGTTAGGTTCGTGTGCTCTGCTGCAGCAGTCCAGGGTTTTGCTGGTTCAGATCCTGGGTGCGGACATGGCACCACTCGTCAGGCCATGTTGAGGTGGCGTCTCATATGCCACAACTAGAAGGACCTGCAACTAAGATATACAACTATGTACCAGGGGGGATTTGGGGAGATAAAGCAGAAAAAGAAAAAACAAAAGAGAAAAGGATTGGCCACAGTTGTTAGCTCAGGTGCCAATCTTTAAAAAAAAAAAAAAAAACTTGTACACGAATGTTTGTAGAAGCATTACTCATAATAGCCAAAAAGTGGAAACAACACAAGTGTTCATCAATGGTGGATCAGCATGAATGGATAAACAAAATAAGTTAGAGCTGTACAGTGGAATATTATTCAGCCATAAGAGGAAATGAAATACTGTTGCATGCTACAGCGTGGATAAACCTTGAAAACATCATGCTTAGTGAAAGAAGCGAGACACAAGGGCCTCATATTATATCATTCTATTTATATGAAATGTTCAGAAAAAGCATATCCATAGAGACAGAGGCATATTACTGGTTTCCAGACGTTGAAGATGGGGGAGTAGAGAGAGAGATTCCTAATAGGTATGGGTTTTTTTGCGGGGAGATGATGAAAAGATTTTGGAATGAGGTAGTGGTGAGGGTTGCACAACCTTGTGACTATATTAAAAAAAACTGAAATGCATGCTTTAAGTGGTACATTTTGTGATATGTAAATTATACCTTAAAAAAATGAATATCATAAAAAAATCAGCTCAGATCAATCTGACTCAAATTTCTCTGCTATGGTATCAAAAGTCAGGAGAAAAGATTGTTGAGGCAAAAAGATTATGAACTTAGAATGGTTTACACAGATCCACCATATTTCAGGTCTCAAAGTAATTTACAACTTGCAAGATATATTCTTGCCAACTGAAGGTGATGAAAATTAAGAGATTGGTTAGGTGATTGTGATATAAAAACCTATACTAGAGCTAGTTAAGATAGTGTAAGATTGTGGAGAAATGTACATGTAAAATTTTATTCTTAAAAGATAGATGTAAACATCAAAGATAATATTGTTACAAGGAAAACCTGAACCTAAAATCTGAAATTGTTTATACTGACTGAACCAGGTGGAGGGAAGTTTTTTTAAGTAGGACTCACATATTCCTTTATCACTTATCACTCTGACAATTAGATAAACATAAAGTAAAATGATTTGAAAAATCTTAAGGATAATCACTAACTGAATAGAAAATAAGAAAAAAATTTTCAAAAGAACAGCAGATAGAAAAACAAACAAATATTGTCCATGTAGAAAACAAAATAGCAAACAAATAGCAAAAGGAGCATAAAAACAGAAATCACAGGACAAGAAGACAAAAGTAAGGCAAAATATAATATTTATAACAACAAAAATGAATGCATTAAAAAGACAAAGAAGACAGTGTCAACATGATAGCATAGGCAGACTCTGAACTGGCCTCCTCCCAAGGACACAACAAACTTACAACTACTATTGGAACAATTACCCCCCAAGAGAGAACTGAAAACTGGATTAAAAGAACCCCTACAGCAAGGGACACTCCTGACTGAGGAGGAAGATGCAGAAATGCCTTTCTGGAGAGAAAAAAGCCACCTTTGAGCCATGGCACTTCACGGCTGACCAGGAGCAATCCTAAGGTATGAAGCCTTCCTTGGAGGAGCAGGAGATCCGAGTGGGGAAGCATTACCACTATAGGCAGGTTTTGGACTCAGCACAACCAAGACAACTGTCCTACTATCTGGCTTTGCTGACTATTAACAACAACAGGGAATATCCCCAGAAAACCTATCAGACATAAGGGGGAAAAAAGCCAGCTCTTAAAGGGTCCATGCACAAATTCACCCATTTCGGAAAATAACTTAAAATCACCAGAAAGAAAAGTGCACAGTCCTTTGGTGAAAAGACACTCACTTGGTGCATCTTGGTGAGAGGTGAGACCACCTCATGCTGGGACTACCTCCCCAGGGAATGAGACATTGGTGGCAGCATTATTGTGACCTAGTACAGGCGTGCTGACACAGACACTGGCAGATGCCACTGGAGTTCTTTCCCTGGCCTCTGAGCCCAGGGGTCTGCCCCACACACTAGCGCACTGATTTAATCCAGCTCAGCCAGGGCAGGCAGCCCACCCTAGGGACTAGCCCTACCCAACAGCAAGCCCTCAGGAAACTTGTGGGCCCACATAGGCGGGGTGCCCGGAACCTCTGCAGCCAGGCAGGTGGGTCTGCCTCTGTGGGGCAGAGCATGTGAGAAGAATGGGCCTGCATTGGTGGAGTGTGTGTGGCCTCTACAGTGGGATGACTGGGTCTGCTTCAGTGGGTTGGGGTGCGCACACGGAACATGACTGTGTTGGCAGGGTGTGTGGCCCCTGCAGGCAGTGGGGCCTGTCAGCTGCAACAGAATTGTGCTTCTCAAACAGCTACATAGAGGGTTGGCCCCACCTTCCAAAGCCTGAAATAAGCAGATGATTTCATGCCATGGGCCAGCCCTACTCACCTGCAATCCTGAGATTGCTGACAACAGACTTGCAGGCTGGAGGCCTACAGCAATTTTAAACTCCTGAACCTAGCAATCAGCCATGCTGGGGGCCTACTCACTTAACAGAAAAACTGAAACAGGGAAGTGCTATTAGATATTGCAGCCAACTGTGTTGGGGCTCCCCATGCCTGAAAAAGTGACTGAAGGGACAATAGCAGCCACATGCAGCTAGCTGAGCATTATGACCAGACAGCGAGGGGGACAGCCCAGCCTCCCAAGGCACCTGCAGCAAGAGCAACCCTGTCACAACAGAATGACACACATGGCGTCCCACACAGGGGATACTCCTGGAACATTTGGACTGGTGATGAGCAGGAAGCACACTGCTGGGCCTCATAAGGCCTCTCTTACATAAGGCCATCTCTTCAAGATTGAGAGACATAGCTGACCCACCTAATACCTAGATACAAGCACAGAGAAAGAGGCAAAATGAAAGATGAAGGAATGCGTTCCAACTTAGGGAACAGGACAAAACCCCAGCAAAAGAAATAAATGAAACAGAGATAAATAATGTAACAGACAAAGAGTTCAAACAAAAAGTCACAAGGATGCTCGCTAATCTTGGGAGAAGAATGGATGATCTCAATGAGAACTTCAGCAGAGAATTGAAAAATATAAAAGAGAACCAATCAGAAATGAAGAACACAATACTGGAAATGAAAAATTCACTAGAGGGACTCAAAAGCAGCCTAGCTGATACAGAAGAACAGATCAGTGAGCTGGATGAAAGACTAGAGGGAATCACCCAAGCTGAAAAGATAAAAGAAAAAAGAATTACAAAGAATGGGAACAGTCTAAGGGACCTCTGGGACAACATCAAGTGCACTAACATCAGTATTATATAGGTGTCCCAGATGGAGAAGAGAGAGACAAAGGGGCAGAGAAGCTATTTGAAGAAATAATAGCTGAAAACTTTCCTAACCTAAGGAAGGAAACAGACATCCAGGTACAGGAAGCACAGGGAGAACCAAATAAGAAAAAGCCAAAGAGGCCCAACCAAGACACATTATAATTAAAATGTCAAGAATTAAAGATAAAGAGAAAATCCAAAAAGCCACAAGAGAAAGGCAAAAAGTGACATACAAAAGAAGCCCCATAAGGCCTGCAGTTGACTTCTCAGCAGAAACCTTACAGGCTAGATGGGAGTGGCATGATATATTTAAATTGCTGAAAGGAGAAAACCTACAGCCAAGAATACTCTACCCTGCAAGGTTATCATTCAGAACTGAAGGAGGGAGAACAAGTTTTCCAGACAAGCAAAAAGTAAGGGAGTTTATCAGGAAGAAGCCAGCCTTACAAGAAATGCTGAACAGACTTATTTAATTGGAAAAGAGAAGACCACAAATAGGGAATGAGAAAATTATTTTTTAAAAAGCAATAAAATCACTGGTAAAGGCAAATATACAATAAAGGTAACAAGTTAACTCCCTATGAAGCTAATGTGAAGGTTGAAAGAGAAAAGTACCAAAATTATCTATTTCCATGATAAGAGGGTAATGGATACTCATGCACAAAAGAAGAGGTTAAATATGATATCAAAAGCATAAAATGTGGGAGAAGGGGAATAAAATAGTAGAGCTTTTAGCAAGAGATCAAACTAAAGAGACCATCAACTTAACATAGATTGCCATATCATAGCAATGTAGGTTATTATATATGAACCTCGTGGTAATCACAAACCAGAAACCTATAATAAACATGCAAAAAATTAAGAGAAAAGAACCCAAACATAATACTAAAGAAAGCCATCAAGGGAAGAGAGCAAGAGAAGAAGAAAGAAACAGAGAAGAACTACTAAAACACCCAGAAAAAAGGTAACAAAATGGCAATAAGTACATACAGATCAATAGCTACTTTAAATGTCAATGGACTAAATACTCTAATCAAAAGGCATAGGGTGGCTGACTGGATAAAAAACCAAGACCAATATATATGCTGCATACAAAAGACACACTTCAGACCTAAAAACACTCACAAACTGAAAGTGAAGGGATAGAAAAAGATATTCCATGCAAATGTCAGTGAAAAGAAAGCTGTGGTAGCAATATTTATATTAGACAAAATAGACTTTAAAACAAAAACTAACAAGAGACAAAGAAAAGAGCTACATAATGATAAAGGGAACAATCCAACAAGAGGCGATAACTCTTGTAAATATCTATGCACCCAACATAGGACCACCTAAATATATAAAGTAATTATTAACAGACACAAAATGTGAAACAGCAACACAATAATAGCAAGGGACTTTAACACTCCACTTACACCAATGGTTAGATCATCCAAACAAAACATCAATAAATTACACATTAGATCAGATGGACTTAGTAGATATATATGGAATGTTCCATCCAAAACCCACAGAATACATATTCTTTCCAAATGCACATGGAACATTCTCCAGGATAGATCAAATATTAGGCCACAAAACATGTCTCAATAAACTTAAGAAGACTGAAATAATACCAAGCATCTTTTCTGACCACAACAGTATGAAACTAGAAATCAACTACAGGAAGAAAACCAGAAAAGCCACAAATATGTGTTGATTAAATAAATGCTACTGAACAACAATTAGACCAAAGAAGAAATCAAAAAATACCTGGAGACAAATTGAAATGAAAATACAATACACCAAAATTTATGGGATACAGAAAAAGTGGTTCTAAGAAGGAAGTTTATAGCATTAAAGGCCTACTTCAACAAACAAGAAAAATCTCAAATAAATGATCTAACAGTGCACTTAAAGGAAGTGGAAAAAGAAGAACAAACAAAACCCAAAATCAATAGAAGGAAGGAAATAATAAAAATCAAAACAGGAATAAATTAGAGACTAAAAAAAAATGGAAAAAAAATCAGTGAAACGAAGAGCTGGTTCATGGAAAAGGTAAACAAAATTGACAAACCTTTAGCTAGACTCATCACCAAAAAAAGAGAGAAGGCTCAAACAAATCAAATCAGAAACAAAAAAGGAGAAATTACAACAGACACCTCAGAAATACAAAAGATTATAAGAGAGTGCTATGAAAAGCTATATGCTAACAAATTGGATAATCTAGAAGAAATGGAAAAATTCTTAGAATCATACAATCTTCCAAAACCGAATCAAGAAGAAATAGAGAATTTGAATAGACCAATCACCAGTAAGGAGATGGAAACAATAATCAAAAACCTCCCCAAAAATAAAAGTCCAGGACCAGGTGGCTTCAGTGTTGAATTCTACCAAACATTCAAAGAAGACTTAATACCTATACTTGTCAAACTCCTCCAAAAAATTAAAGAGGAGGGGAAGCTTTCTGACTCATTCTATGAAACCAAAATTACCCTGATACCAACACCAGACAAGGAGAACGCCAAAAAAGAAAGTTACAGGCCGATATCACTGATGAACATCAATGCAAAAATCCTCAACAAAATGCTATTAAATAGAATACAACAATACATTAAAAAGATCATACACCATGATAAATGGGATATATTCCAGGGAGGCAGGGATGGTTCAACATCCGCAAATCAATTAACGTGATACACCACATTAACAAAATGAAGAACAAAAATCGCATCATCATCTCAATAGACACAGAAAAAGCATTTGACAAAATATGGCATCCATTTATGATAAAAATTCTGAATAAAATGAGTATAAAAGGAAAGTACCTCAACATAATAAAGGCCATATATGACAAAGCTGCAGCTAATACCATTCTTGATGGAGAAAAACTGAAAGCTGTCTCTTTAAGAACAGGAACCTGACAAGGATGCCCATTTTCACCACTTTTATTAACATTGTATTGGAAGTCATAGCCAGAGAAATCAGACAAGAAAAAGAAATAAAAGGGATCCAAACTGGTAAGGAAGAAGTGAAACTATTACTATTTGCAGATGATATGATTTTATACATAAAACCCATAAAGAATCCACCAAAAGACTTTAGAAATAATAAATGAATATGGTAAAGTTGCAGGCCACAAAATCAACATACAAAAATCAGTTGCATTTCTATACATTAACAATGAAGTAGCAGAAAGAGAAATTTACAATCCCATTTACAGGTGCAACAAAAAGAATAAAATACCTAGGAATAAATTTAACCAAAGAAGTGAAAGACCTGTGCACTGAAAACAATAAAACACTGTTGAAAGAAATTGAAGAAGACACAAAGAAATGGAAAGATATTCCATGCCCTTGGATTGGAAGAATTAACGTAGTTAATATTTCCATACTTCCTAAAGCAATCTACAGATTCAATGAAATCCCTATCAAAGTTCCAATGAAATTTTTCACAAAAATAGGACAAAGAATCCTAAAATTTATATGGAACAACAAAGGACCCCGAATAGCCAAAGGAATCCTGAGAAAAATGAACAAAGCTGGAGGTATCACACTCCCTGATTTCAAATTATACTACAAAGTCATAGTAACTAAAACAGCATGGTACTGGCACAAAAACAGACACATAGATCAATGGAACAGAATCAAGAGCCCAGAAATAAACCCACACATCTTTACATAGCTAATTTTGACAAGGGAGCCAAGAACATATGATGGAGAAAGGAAAGTCTCTTCAGTAAGCCGTGTTGGGAACTTGGACAGCCACATGCAAAAGAATGAAAGTGAACCATTATCTTAGACCATACAAAAATTAACTCGAAATGGATTAAAAACTTGAATGTAAGACCTGAAACCAGGAAACTTCTATAAGAAAACATAGGCGGTACACTCTTTGACATTGGTCTTAGCAGCATATCTTCAAGTACCATATCTGACAGGGCAAGGGAAATAATAGAAAAAATAAACAAATGGAACTACATCAAACTAAAAATCTTCTTCAAAGCAAAGGAAACCATTAACAAGGTGAAAAGACAATCTAACAATTGAGAGAAGATACTTGCAAACCATATATCTGATAAGGGATTAATGTCCAAATCATATAAAGAACTCATACTTCTTAACAACAAAAAACTAACAACCTAATTAAAAAATGGGTGAAAGATCTGAGCAGACATTTCTCCAAAGAAGATATATAGATGGCCAACAGGCACATGACAAGATGTCCAACATCACTAATTATCAGGGAAATGCAGATCAAAACTACAATGAGGTATCACCTCACTCCTGCCAGGATGGCTATAATTAACAAGACAGGAAATAACAACTGTTGGAGAGGATGTGGAGCAAAGTGTACTCTCATACTCTGCTGGTGGGAGTGCAGCCACCATAGAAAACAGTATAGAGATTCCTCAAAAAATTAAGAATAGAGCTACCATACAATCCAGCTATTCCACTGCTGGGTATTTATCCAAGGAACATGAAAACATGAATGCATAAAGATATCTGCACTGCTATGTTCATTGCAGTGTTATTCATAATTGCCAAGACTTGGAAGCAACCTAGGTGCCCATCAAGGGACAAACGGATAAAGAAGATGTGATATATATATATGCCATGGAATACTACTCAGCCATAAAAAAGGTGAAATGTCGCCATTTGGACAACATGGATGGACCTTGAGGGTATTTATGCTAAGTGAAACAAGTCAGAAGGAGAAATTCAAATACCATATGATCTCACTCACAAATAGAAGATGAAAACAACAACAAGCAATCACATAAAGACAGAGATGGGATTGGTGGTTATCAGAGGGCAAGGGAGGAGGGAGGAGGGCAGAAGGGGTGATTAGGCACATGTGTATGGTGATGGATTGTAATTAGTCTTTGAGTGGTGAACACGATGTAATCTACAAAGAAATTGAAATGTTATGATGTACACCTGAAATTTATATAATGTTATAAACCAATGTTACCACAACAAAAAATAAATAAATAAAACAAAACAAAAAATAAATAAAAACACAAAGACGAATTGAATTAGGCAAAAGAAACGAAACGAAAAGAATAAAGGAAATCAGGGATTGAAACATTAAAATCAGACATAGGCCAAAATAATTACATGGAATAAAGAGAATCCCCTTATATTGCTAAAGTGAGCAATTTATAATGATGATAAAAATAACATTAATCTTTATGTGCTGAATAATG
Source organism: Equus przewalskii (assembly GCF_037783145.1). Taxonomy (NCBI): domain Eukaryota; kingdom Metazoa; phylum Chordata; class Mammalia; order Perissodactyla; family Equidae; genus Equus; species Equus przewalskii. Next base: position 8,814,225 of record NC_091849.1, read on the forward strand.
TATCATCAAAATATAAAAAGTAAAACTATTAAAATACAAGGAAAGAATGATGGAAACATTTTAGTCAGATATTTTAACTACCTTTCTATGTGGTCAAGTAAATATATAGAGGATCAGAGGAATATTATTGATAAGGTTAATTTAATAGACACAGATGGAACTTTGTAGCCAATGAAAGTAAATGTGTCTTTTTCTATGCCATTTGAGCATTCATAAAAATTGGTAATTTATGAGACCAGAAAGAAATATCTTAATAAATTCTCCAAAGAATAAACATTTTATGGTAGAGTTAAAATAAAATTTAGTAACAAAGATTTAATTCTGTCAAAACTACAACTTGATCATTTAAAAATCAACTTGATTTTAATTCTCCTAATTACATAATTCTCCTAATTACTGTCTAAAGAACTAGAATTTTATTTATCAATACTGACATTAAATTTATACTTTAGAAGAAAATATATTGCTCTTACTAGATTCATTATAAAAAATATTTAAAATCATTCAGTAAATCAATTTGAAACCATATAAAGACACGCAAAAAAGGGAAGAGCAGGAATTAAAAATGTGAAAGCAAAAGTTAATTAATTAAAAATTAGGCAAAGAGTTGAATTGATAAAAATATTCCAAGAGCTATTTTCCTAAAATATCCAATTAATAGAGAACCTCTCAGAAGACTAACTGGAAAACCAGGAGACACAGATCTGTAACGTTAGTACGGATCTAATGATGATTACCAACTATGAGACCAACAGCCTCTCTCTGTTGTTGAGCACTTATGATGGATCAGACACTGTGCTGATGGCTTCATGTACAGAATTGTTATGAGTTTGGGATTTGAAGTCGCATTTCCTGTGTTCAAATTTTATCAGTGTAAACTCAGCTATCTCGATTTCTTCTTTCATTAAATTAGGATAATAATAGCAGCTACTTCACAGGACAGTGGGAAGATTTTACATGATAAACATGTAAAATACTTACAGCAATATGTGGCATATTGTATGCACTTAATAAAAGTCAGTTCTGAGCTACAAGGAGACAGTATCATTTAGAACTGTATTTGATGCAAATAATCATGCCTACTAGAGTGGCTTCAAAAAGTAAGAATTATACTTTCCTTATGCAACGGGAACTCCAAAAGTAAGCAATCCAGAGCTGGAATGGCAGCTCAACATTACCATCAAGCTCCAGGACTTCTTGGTATATATTACACACACACACACACACACACACACACATAGAATACTAGTTAGCCGTAAAAAAGAAGGAAATCCTGCAATTTGCGACAATGTGGATGGACACTATGCCAAGTGAAATATGTCATACAGAGAAAGACAAAGACTGTATGATCTCACTTATAGAAAAAGAGATCAGATTTGTGGTTGGCAGAGGTAGAGGGTGGGGTGTGGGGGAATCAGATTTAGGTGGTTGAAAGGTACAAATTTCCTGTTAAAAGATAAATAAGTACTGGAGATGTAATGTACAACATGATGACTATAGTTAACTCCGCTGTATGATATATTAAAAGTTTTCAAGAGAGTACATCCTGAAAATTCTCATCAAGGAAAACAACCAATTTTTTCTTTTCCTTGTTTTTTTGTATCTATATGAGATGATGGATCTTAATGAAACTTATTGTGGTAATCGTTTTCTCAATACGTGTAAGTCATGCTGTATACCTTAAACTTACACAGTACTTTATGTCAATTACAACTTAATAAACTGAGAGGAAAACCATCAGCAGGACTTCTTATACCGTCCTGTTTTGCTCTTCTTCCTCTGTGGCTACCACTCTCATAGTCACAAGATTGCTGGCACGCCTCTAGGCGTTGCATCTGCAGTCCAGGCAGGAAGAAAGAAGAAAGTGAAAAGCCTCATCTTCATGAGGTTGTATTTTGACTTGAGAAGAGAGCTCTCCTCACTGACTTTTCATTGACCAGAAATATTTTGTACAGCTTGTCCTAACAGCAGAGGAGGCTGGGAGATTAAGCGTTTTTGTCTGAGCACAATGCTATGCCTAACAAAGGAAGCAATAGATGTTGGACAGGTAACCAGCAGCATCTCTCATGGAGAGGCATAAAATGTTTTAATGTGTCTTAATAAATTAAAACGGTTTAATAAATTGGATGATTTTCTGGGAACATATATATATCCTGATTCAAGAATAAAGGAAATTTTTGAATGATTAATAAGATACTAAGATTTTCTTTTTAATTTAAAGAATTACATTAAGAAGGACACCAAGCTAAGGTGGTCACAAGGCACCTTTTAAAAAAGTTTTTGAGAACACATTACTTTCCATTAGTTTAAAAAACATTCCAGAGGATACAAAGGATAGGAAATATCTCTATTTATATAACCAAGTTGGAAAAATTTTGCTACCTGACAAAAATTGTACAATAAAAAAAATACATTAGGGGCCTACCCAGTGGTGCAGCGGCTAAGTGCGCGTGTTCCGCTTCGGTGGCCCAGGGGGTTCACCGGTTCAGATCCTGGATGCGGACATGGCACCGCTTGGCAAGCCATGCTGTGGTAGGCGTCCCACATGTGGAGGAGGATGGGCAACGTATGTTGGCTCAGTCCAGTCTTCCTCGGCAAAAGGAGGAGGATTGGTGGCAGATGTTAGCTCAGGGCTAATCTTCCTCAAAAGAAAAAAAAGAAAAAAATGTTAAATTTATTTATGCTTAGTGGTAAAAATGCTAAATAAAATATAAGTAAATACATTTTAGCACTAAAATCAACAGTAACATGTTGTGACTAAGGCTTTATTTCTGGAATTCAGGGATGGTTAAATAATTGGAAATCTGTTTATATAATACATACCCTCAAGAGGTAAACTGTGAAAAGCTATTTATTCGCAAAAATTCCTAGTAACTTGTATAGATTCTTTCTTAATATTATAAAGAATGTGCGAAACCAAAAATTGCCATCAGCAATAATAATTGAAGACCTTTCTATTAATGTCAGGAACAAGAAAATGATGCCCACAATCACAAATATCCTTTTATCATAAAAAAAAGAATATGATTATCAAAAGGGAGGAGACAAAATTATCATCATTTACCAAGGACATGCATAGCTATCTGAAAATTTCCATAGACTATTAAGCCTGATATAGCATCTTAGCTGGTTATACAGAAATACATGAAAATTAACTAATTAGAAATCATTAGTTTAAAACTAGAATAAAAACAAAGTCTCAGTTCAATACATAATATAACTTAGGTATGAACCTAACAAATGTATGTAGAATCTGTATGGGAAACATTTTAAAGTTCACTGAGGGACGTAAAGAAGGCTTGAATAGATGTGCAAACAACCCACGTTGCTCACAGGAAAGACCTAGCCTTGTAAAGATAATAGTTCTCCTAATTAGCCTATAAATATACTGTATTTTAATCAAATTTTAATGGAATCTTTTTCAAAACTTGGCAATATTATTCTTGAAGTCACAGGAAGAACAAACAAAAAAGAGCAAAGATAATTGTGATTAAAACGAGGGTTCTAAGGTGGTCCTTGGCTTATGAGACATTGAACATGTTAGGGTTCTAGGAATTTAAACAGTGAGATAACAGTGCGGGAATAGATATTTAAAATAGAAGAAAGGCCATAGAGAAACCTAAATATGACAAATAATTTATGATAGAAATTGATTTTGCTTTTGTCATTGAGAAAGGATACTTCTTCAAAATGGTGCTGGGAAAAACCATAAGGAGAATACACTATTCCAGCCTATTTCCCACCTAAATTAAAATTCAGATGCATTGAAAACTTCACGTGAAGAGAGAAACTATAAAGTGACTGAGAGAAAATATAAATAAGCTTTTATACAATTTTGAATTTGAAATTGTTTTGCTTTTGTTCTAGAAGTGCCAACCCAATGGATTTCAGATGTGTGTTACTTCCTGTATTTGTAGACGTGGGGGGTATTGTCATGATGATGGGAGGGGTTACTACTGACATTTAGTGGGTGCCAGGGACGCTAAAATCCTGCCATGTGTGAGACACTCCGCACGTAAGCAACCGTCTTGCCCCTACCTGCCAAAAGCACCCCCAGTGAGAAATAAATATTGTTGAGGAACATTAATAACCACTTAAAAAGGTCGTTGTTGGGGCTGGCCCGGTGGCGTAGTGGTTAAGTTCCCACGCTCCACTTCCGCAGCCTGGGGTTCACTAGTCTGGATCCTGGGTGTGGATCTACGTACTGCTTAGCAAGCCGTGCTGTGGCAGGCATCCCACATGTAAAACAAAGGAAGACAGGCAGAGATGTTAACTCGGGGACAATCTTCCTCAGCAAAAAGAGGAGGATTGGCAGCAGATGTTAACTCAGGGCTAATCTTACCCCCCCCCCCAAAAAATGTCATTATTAATCATGAAGAGGTCCAATAACTAAAAAATATTTGTACCTGTGTTCTCCCTCTTTTTACAACAAAATGCCTGTAAATAAGTAGAAATTTGAATAATGGCTTTCCTGTTTGCTGTTTCTGTGTATCAGCTCTACCAAAATGTCAAATTCAGGCAACTTGCTTTTAAAAGTAAAATGAAAAACTCATTGTCGTTGTACATTGTGGTGTTTGTAAAGAGAGAAGATCTCTAGACAAGATAGCATTAGCCGTGTCTCATTTTGCCTCTCTCACTGTGTCGGTTAACGGAGAGTGTTGCTTACTGAGAGAAGACAGAAGAAGTCGTCATGTTGCAGTTGACACAATTACTGTAAAAGCTTCCCTCAGACAGGCTGGAGCCAGGACTTCTCACGAGTCTCAGTCTAGAGGATGTCACATGCCAATGTTTCTTAATATTCTTCTGATCAAAATGACTTTTTAAAAACTTGCTTGAGTACCTTAAAATGGCCATGACTATTAAAAAGGGAGGATTGAGTCCTGGAGGCTAAGATATAAAAAATTAGTGTATCATAAAAATATTTCATCAGAATACACAAACGGAAAGAGACGCTTTCACTGGAACAAAGAAGTCCTTTTTTCAGGAGCTGTTCTCCCTCTTTTTCTGAGCTCTTTTCTAAATTCAGACATGGTAACACTAATTTCATACCCTAATTTAAAGAGTATTTCCTTATTTTTGTCACTTTCCGGAGAAAGTGATCTCCTGCTCGTCCAAGTCGTCTCCTATTTCCAACAGATGGAGAGAGGCCTTGGATTTTAAACCCTTTACAGACCTGGTCACCTGGCCTACAGCCCCCCTGAAGGCACATTCCAGGCTTTTGCAGGCTCTATCCTCGATGGCCAAGTCCCTCTAGCCCACCAGGGAACTGTTGGAACAACCGCCTTTGGAAAATTGGTAGCAGGATCTGCCTCTCGTGCTTCGTATTTTTATTACTGTTAGACATGGATGCCTTTTTCTAGTAATTTCCCCAACCCCAGTTTGTTTTAGAATGTGAGCCTGGAGCCAGTGAATATGTGATGTACAGCTCTGCCTCTTAATTAGCTGGGGGACGTTGAGCAAGTTACTTAACCTCTCTTTGCCTCAGTTCTGTTATGTGTGTAGGGGTGATAATAATCCTTCTTCACAGAGCTGTTGTAAGGATTAAATAAATTTATCCTGGAAGATAGTAAGTGCTTAATGAATGTTCCTGTAATAAATGTAAGTGCATAATAAATACATGTTGCTTATTCTTGCATAATTTGCATGTTCTCTGTGTTTCTTTTCTTTGAGTCAGTATGCCACTATGCCATTTCATGAGCTGTTCCCCTAGCGCGTGAAGGACATTGCTCTCACTCACAGCCTTCTCCCTCTTTCACAGTCCAGATAGCATCTGAAGTTAGTTCAGTGTCCATATGTGCAATTTGTGAAACGGTACATTAATTTCTCAATGTCATCATTATCTTATCTTTAAAACTCAAACACCTGGATCCTATTCTCTGACAATCTCCAGTCCTTCCAGCTGTCATACTCAGCAACTCATGGGCTCATACCTCAGTGGAGTCCGCAGTCTGCTCAGCAATTCTCTAGCTACCCATCTCCCATCTGAATAGTAGCTATCTGAAACACCTTCTTCTTTTCTCCAATTTTCTATTTCACCACCTTCTTTCACTGATTCCTGGAAGCCAACCTTGCCTTTTACTGTAGTGAGAAAATAGAATGTAGTCATTTCTCTGAATTTCTACCACCATACCTACAAACTTAATCACATCTCCACCTATCATTTCCGGCTACTCTTTTTCCTCAATGGAAAAGGTATGCTTCTAATTTTTTTAAAAAAAAATCTGCTAAAGCTAATACTTCCACTGCTACTCTGTATAATTTTCCTCAGCTCTTCAGAGACTTCTCTGGATTTGTTTCACTTCTTGCTCTTCCTTCACTGACTCTTTTATCAGGATCTTCAATTCTCAAGTCTCTTCCATCTTCAAAGGAATCCTCCCTCAATCCCATGACTACTGCTGTCCCTCTCCTCCACTCCACAGAGAAGCTTCTAGAAAATGTTATCTACACTTCCAATGTTTTTCAAAACTGCTTCTAGAAAATGTTATCTACTACTGCTGTCCCTCTCCTCCACTCCCCAGAGAAGCTTCTAGAAAATGTTATCTACACTAAAACTGCTCTCAAAACTGAGAAAACCTTCATAGAGAACTACCAAACTGAGTTGGTGGTCTGAAATACATGGGACAAGAAACAAAGGGAATGCAGAAGAACAGGAAAATGAATGATGAAATGGTAGCATTCAGCCCTTATATGTCAACAATCACTCTAAATGCAAATGGATTGAATTCTCCAATCAAAATACAGAGTGGTAGGATGGATTAAAAAATGAGACCCAACGATATGCTGCCTCCAGGAAACACATCTCAGCTCTAAAGACAAACACAGGTTCAGAGTGAAGGAATGGAAGGCAATACTCCAAGCTAATGGCAAACAAAAGAAAGCAGGTGTTGTCAAAATTATATCAGACAAAGTAGACTTCAAGATGAAACAGGTAATGAGAGACAAATAGGGGCAGTATGTAATGATAAAAGGGACACTCAACTAAGAAGACATAAAACTTATACATATCTATGCACCCAACACAGGAGCACCAAAGTACACAAAGAAATTATTAACAAGCCTAAAAGGAGATATTAACAACAACGCAATAATAGTAGGGGACCTTAAAATCCCACTAACATCAATGGATAGATCATCCAGACAGAAAGTCAACAAGGAAATAGTGGATTTAAACAACAAACTAGATCAGATGGACTTAATAGATACATATAGAACACTCCATCCAGAAACAACAGAATACACATTCTTCTCAAGTGCACATGGAACATTCTCAAGAAGAGACCATATATTGTAAGATAAGGCAAGCCTCAATAAATTTAAGAAGATTGAAATCATATCAAGCATCTTTTCTGACCATAACGCTATGAAACTAGAAATCAACTACAGGAAAAAAGCTGGGAAAGTGACAAATATGTGGAGACTAAACAATATGCTATTGAACAACAAAATGATCATTGAAGAAATTAAAGGAGAAATCAAAAAAATCTGGAGAAAAATGAAAATACACTATACCAACTCATATGGGATGCAGCAAAAGTGGTCCTGAGCGGGAAATTCATATCAATCCAGGCTCACCTTAACAAACAAGAAAAATCTCACGTAAGTAATCTTAAACTACACCTAACAGAACTAGAAAAGAGAAGGACAAAGAAAGTCCAAAGTCAGTAGAAGCAGGGAAATAATAAAAATTAGAGCAGAAACAAATGAAATTGAAACAACAACAAAAAAGAGTAGACAGGATCAGTGAAACTAAGAGCTGGTTCTTTGAGAAGATAAACAAAATTGACAAACCTCTAGTCAGACTCACTAAGAAAAAAGAGAGAAGTCTCAAATAAACAAAATTAGAAATGAAAGAGGAAAAATTATGATGGATATCACAGAAATAGAAAAGATTATAAGAGAATACTATGAAAAACTATATGACAACAAATTGGACAATCTAGAAGAAATGGATAAATTCTTAGATTCATACAACCTCCCAAAACTGAATCAAGAAGAAATAGAGACTCTGACTAGACCAATCACAAATAAAGAGATTGAAACAGTAAACAAAAGCCTCCTAAAAAATAAAAATCCAGGACTAGATGGTTTCTCTGGGAATTCTACCAAACAATCAAAGAAGAATTAACACTTATCTTCCTCAAACTATGCCAAATAGTTGAAGAAGACAGAATACTTCCTAACACATTTTACAAGGCCAACACACCCTGATCCCAAAGCCAGACAAGGACAACACAAAGAAGGAAAATTACAGGCCAATATTGCTGATGAACATAGATGCAAAAATCCTCAACAAAATATTGGCAAACAGAATACAGCAATACATTAAAAAGATCATACACCATGATCAAGTGGGATTTACACCAGGGAGGCAGGGATGGTTCAACATGCGCAAATCAATCAATGTGATATGCCACATTAACAAAATGATGAATAAAAATCATGTGATCATCTCAACAGATGCAGAAAAAGCATTTGACAAGATCCAACATCAATTTGTGATACAAACTCTCAATAAAATAGATATAGAAGGGAGATAGCACAACATAATAAAGGCCATATTTGACAAACCCACAGCCAATATCACACTCAATGGGGAAAAACTGAAAGCCATCCCTCAGAGAACAGGAACAGGACAAGGGTGACTACCCTTGCCATTCTTATTCAACGTAGTACTGGAGGTTTTCGCCAGAGCAGTTAGGCAAGAAAAAGAAATGAAAGGAATCCAAATAGGCAAGGAAAAATTGAATCTCTCACTGTTTTCAGATGATATGATTTTACAAATAGAAAACCCTAAAGAATCCATTGGAAAACTATTAGAAACAATCAACAACTACAGCAAAGTTGCAGAGTCCAAAATCAACTTACAAAAATCAGTTGCATTTCTAAACTCTAACAATGAACTAACAGAAAGGGAACTCAAGAATACAATCCCATTTACAATTGCCACAAAAAGAATAAAGTATCTAGGAATAAATTTAACCAAGGACGTGAAAGACCTATACAATGAAAGCTATAAGACATTATTGAAAGAAACTGATGATGACATAAAGAAATGGAAAGATATTCCATGCACAGGAATTTGGAAGAACAAATATGGTTAAAATGTCCATACTATATAAAGCCATCTACAGATTCAATGCAATCCCAATCAGAATCCCAGTGACATTCTTCATGGAAATAGAACAAAGAATCCTAAAATTCGTATCAGGCAACAAAATAGCTAAAGCAATCCTGAGAAAAAAGAACAAAGTTGGAGGCATCAGAATCCCTGACTTCAAAATATACTACAAAGCTATAGTAATCAAAACAGCATGGTACTGGTACAAAAACAGACATGCAGATCAATGGAACAGAATTGAAGGCCCAGAAATTAAACCAGACATCTATAGACAGGTAATCTTTGAACTAAGAACATACAATGGAGAAAGGAAATTCTCTTCAATAAATGGTGTTGGGAAAATTGGACAGCCACAGGAGAAAGAAGGAAAGTAGAGCATTATGTTGCACCCTACACAAAATTAACTCAAAATGGATCAGAGACTTGAAGGTAAGACCCGAAAACATAAAACTCCTAGAAGAAAATATAGGCAGTACTCTCTTTGACATCAGTCTTAGAAGCATCTTTTCGAATACTATGTCTACTTGGACAAGGGAAACAAAAAAAATAAACGAGTGGGATTTCATCAGACTAAAGAGCTTCTGCAAGGCAAAGGAAACTAGGAAAAAATCAAAAAGACAACCCACCAACTGGGAGAAAATATTTGCAAATCATATATCCAACAAGAGGTTAATCTCCAAAATATATAAAGAACTCACACAACTCAGCAACAAAAAGACAAACAACCAGATCAAAGAATAGGCAGAGGACATGAACAGACATTTCTCCAAAGAAGATATACAGATGGCCAACAGGCACGGGAAAAGACGTTCAACATCACTAATCATCAAGGAAATGAAAATCAAAACTACACTAAGATATCACCTTACACTAGTTAGAATGGCTAGTATTGCCAATACAACAAATAACAAATGTTGGAGAGGTTGTGGAGAAAAGGGAACCCCTATACATTGCTGGTGGGATTGCAAACTGCTGTAGCCACTATGAAAAATAGTATGGAGATTTCTCAAAAAATTAAAAATAAACATACCATATGACCCAGCTATCCCACTCCTGGGTATTTCTCCAAAGAACTTGAAATCAGCAATTCAAAGAGACTTATCTACCCCTATGTTCATTACAGCATTACTCACAATGGCCAAGACACGGAAGCAACCCAAGTGCCCATCAACTGGTGACTGGATCAAGAAGACGTGGTATATAGTCACAATGGAATACTACTCAGCCATAAATAAGACAAAATCGTCCCATTTGCAACAACATGGATGGACCTTGAGGATATTATGCTAAGCAAAATAAGCCAGACAGAGAAGGACATAGTATGATTTCACTCATATGTGGAAGAAAAACTAACACATGGACAAAGAGAACAGTTGAGTGGTTACCAGAGGGGAAGAGGGTTGGTTGGTGGCACAAGGGCTGAAGGGGCGCATTTCTGTGGTGACTGACAAATACTAATGTACTACTGAAATTTCACAATGTTGAAACTATTATGACCTCAATAAAAACAAACAAACAAACAAAAACTCTAAACTAAAACTGCTCTCATTTAATCCAGTGGAACCAATTGTTTGAGCTCTTGGATCCAGTTCTTTTAGAATCTTCTCTTTATTCCTCAGTGATGCAAATAGCTGCAAATAACAGAATGCCTGATGAAAATGGCTTAAATGGGTAGAGGCTTATTTATTTATTTTCCTCACATAGCTAGTGGGCCAGAGAAAAGCAGTTCATGGTTATTAATAGTGTTAATGTAACGTTATCTGTCTTTGCTTCTTTTGTTATCAGTTTGATCTATTATTTTCTGATAGGCTTGTGTTCTATGGTTTGGTCAGTTTTGCTTTATACTCTAAGGCAAGGGTTGGAACTAGATTTTGTGGGGCTTAACAATTAGACAGATTAAGGAAACTTCTTGAGGAAAAACACAAAAATACGAATACAAAATTTCGAGGCCTCTGCTAGGAATTTGGAAGGGACCTTTTCAAGCAAAGAGCTGCAAAATTAAAGCTCTGTTAAAGCTTCAAGGTAAATTTGTCATTAGTTGAGGCTTTATTATTTGGAAAAATATATTGTTCGTGCTTTATTTACTTGATTTATTATGTTTTACATCCTCAGTGGAGGACATAGAAAAGGGAACTTTCATGCACCCCAGTTATTTTTTACCACTTATTTTAGCATTAATTTATTGATCGTCACTCTCTGTCAGGAAGTGTTAAGTGCTGAGTATTCATTGGTGAAAAAAAGATATGGACTTTGCTTTAACATAGTTTACTATCTGCTAGGCGGGTGGGAGAGAGAGAGAAAGACCCAAACAAGTAAATAAACATATAGTATGATAAATTGCCATGAGGAATCTGATAAGGTACAGGATTGAGGCTACCAACTTGGACATGGCCTTTGAGAAGGGCATATTTAACTGAATCCTGAAGAAAAAGATGGAGCCAACAATGTGAAGTGTGGATAAGAGTAGTCCAGGCAGAGGGAAGAAGACCCGGGGAGACCCTGAGGTAGGAAGGAGCTTGGTGACTTGAGGAAACCTAATAGGAGGCTAGGAGGACAGGAGAGGGGCAGGTGGTAAACTTGGAGCAGTAGGAAAAGGTCAGCAAATTGCATCCAATTCAATGATCTTAGGGACCAAGACTGATGAAGGAGGGAAAGTGAAATGGAGAAAGAGGTATTTGAATTTCATTTACTGTTTGCATTCATATTATCTCAAATCAGTGAGTTCCATTCCTTTAGTTGCTTTATATTTCTTATCAATGTTTCAAAGCACACGCGTCCACAAATCTTAATTTTAGTGGAATTTATTATTCTAGGCTGCATTCCTTTAGTGGAATATGGAGTGGTGTTTATCTATAACATGGCTGGTATACACCCAGATTTACAGTTATATAAATTAGGCAAAGAACATTTCATCAAACCCTTTTTGTAAGACTTTATTTTCTCTTGAAATCTTCAGTAATATAATATTTTTTGTCCAAAATAGAAGGACCTACAGGGAAATTTAAATTATATAAGTCATCCCAATTAAGGCAAATATTTTGAGATTATAAATCTGATGACTTAATCTCGTACTTGCCCTTCATAATACTTGTAAGGTTTAGCAAGAAGGATTGTGAAGAGAAATTGCACTTCATTCTAGAAACTGTGGGAGAAATCTCTGGAGTTTATCTTTGTAATTTCTTATTCTTTCCTGTAAGAACCACCAATGCTCATTCCGTGATCTATGAATAATTTTAGTTGACAATAAAAATATATTAGCCCCTTGTGACCTCAGAGCAACAAAATCCATCGATTCTTATTCACAAAGATGTTTGGCAAACTGATACACCACAAAAATTCTTACAAATGAAAAGCTTGATGGACTCTCCTAAAGAATAGTTCCAGATATTTTAACCTGGGATTTCTGAATTATATTGCCTTTATCTTGCTGACAGAAAGTATAGTAAATGTTTTTTGTGTAAGACCTGATTTTAGAGTTGATTGTGAAGACAATCCCATTCAGATTCAAGAGCAAAAACCAAACTTCCCTCCACCTTTGGCCAGAAGAGGGAAGCAGCCGACTGCATTGAAGCATATTTGCAGTGATTCCAACCAACTCTTTTATTTCAAATTAATTACCACTCAACAATGTGATAGTTAAAATAATGGGTATCTCTTAAATGCCACCTTGAAAAATTACAGATGTATCAGTAATGCATTTTCTTTTCATTCATTCACTCCTTGAAATTATGGCTTTCTCTTAGACTGTGTTTGTGAGATTTAGTGAATGCTTGCTAACTCATGGTCAATCTCTGCTTGAAGTCAGAGCTTTACCAGTGCATTTGCAAATCAATAACAAAACAGCTGGAAGACAACCTTATCGTTTAGGTGTAAACTTTGGCTTCTGATAGAAGAATGTTATTTCTTAATTGCTCTTCACAGTTGAATTCAAGCCCATGGCGACACGGGATGATATATTTTTACCTCAAATATTGTTTATATTAATCTAAGATTTTATCTCTTCTAAATTAGGAAGGAATCACTCCCTAAACTGCTCTCTTTGACTACGTTGTTCTTGTTCTATATCTGGGATATTTGGTAACAGTTAGAGTTCATCTAAAAAGTTTGCCTGAACTAGTTTGTACTCCAAAGGTCAGATGGAGTAGAGAATTGAGGAAAATTTTTCTGGATAATAAAAAAACAAGAACAAAAACAGATTAAGCACCTATTATTGAATAAGCACAGGAATTTAGGTATTTCTGTGTTGGTAATTGCTCACATTTCCTTTTTTATTTTGAGTTGATTCTAGCTGTATTTATACATCCACACGCTTTCACTGTGACAGCAGAATGCTCAGAATTTGATCTGCTTGCCTCCTGATACATGGTATTGTTAGACCTTACAGGAATAGGTTTACCAGATCCACTGTGAATTTGTTGCTCACTGTTTGTCCAGATACAGACCTTGTTTTAGAAGGGTGATGCTGGCATTCCATTTCTTCACTGTACTTTTTATTCTTGAGTATATTTGGTTTTTCTATGTTTTCTTCTTTTCACTCTGATTTAACTTCCAAATTAAGAATACTTTTACAAAGAGCCTAAAAGAAAAACATATATCTAAAGAAGTCTAGAAATATCATTAGCTCAAAATCTATGATCTTTTCAAGTGAATAGGCAACTTGTGGCACATTAAAGATGGCCACGAAAATCTTTGAGGGTCCTCCCATCTAGAAATGGGGTCTGTGTTCCCTCCCCTTGAATCTGGGTAGGCTCTATGACGACTTTCACCAGTAGCATCAGTGGGAGTGAAGTGGTGTTTCTTTGCGGACCAAGATTTTAGGAGACTGGAGGCTTGCATTTCCTGTCTCTTGGAATCCTTGCTCTTGGACTCCAACAGCCATGCTGTGTGGGAGCCCAAGCAGCCCTGTGGAGGGACCTATGTGAAAGGGAATCAAGGCCTCTGGCTGAAGTAGTTGACCGCTGACACCAATTTGTAACTGTGTGACTTAGCTAGCTTTGAAGTGTCTTCTCCAGCCCCAGTCCAGCTGCCCCAGCTTTCATTGTATGGAGTAGGGAGGAGTCGTCCTTGCTCAATTGTTCAGACTGCTGATTTGTGAGTGAAGCAAATTCTTGTTTTTTCTTTGAGACCAAAAGTTTTAGGATGGTTTGTTATATGGCAGTACATAATTCTTCATACAAAATCTTGTTTCAGAGAAATTTGTTCATAATAAATGATATAAAGTTGACAATTCGGTCTCCTAAAGGTTTTCGTACTATTAGGAGGAAAATGAAACAATGTAGGCTTGTAATCAGCATTAGGGAGAATGGGAAACTACTGCTGAATTTTCAATCTTATACTTTACAACAAGGCTTCAGGATGGGCGTGTTGATTGCTTCATTGCTTGTGAGTAGTGTCAGTAAATTCAGAGTTTGCACAATGTACCAAGTATGTAATTGTGTCATGACACTGTCTACTTATGTGGGTCATAAAGATGGAAAGGATTTTAGAAACTCTAATTAAAAAATTATTCTTACTGTATAATGATGTTTCAAGATTGTCCTCAACAACTTTAATCAGCATCCTGCACCTAAAGCAAAGAGCAGTGAAAGCTAAATAATGCCCGCTGTTTCTTTCCTGGTTGAAAAGAGTCTTCAGACTGAAACTCGACGACTTATAGGGACCTTTCTGATTCTTTTAGAAGGAACATTCTTATTTTTACACTGATTTATTTTTATAAAACAATTCTTTTTAGGGAGCAAATGTATGTTTCTACTTAGAGCAGTATTTCTAAAACTTTAACGGCATCAGAATCATCTGGAAGGCTTGTTAGAACAGACTGTAGAGATCGAACTCCTGAGTTGATTCCTTAGGTCCGAGGTAGGGCCCAAGAGTTTACATTTCTATTAAGTTCTCAGGCAATGTTCACATTGTCAACTATTTGGTTTCAACTATCGTCACCATGGTATATATCAGATCCCCAAACCTTATTCGTCTTATAACTAAATGTTTGTACCCTTTTACTAACTTCTCCCTGTTACCCCCGACCCCATCCCCTGGCAACCACTTTTCTACCCTTGTGTTTTTGGGAGTCTTTTTATCTCAACTAATTTTAAACTGAAGGTGTAGCCTAAAACAGAAATGGTGCTTCACAACAAAATTTCAATATCAAGAAGTATCAAATCATATTAATCAACTTGAGTATATTAAATACCAATTAGTTTTTCTCTAATTCAAAACTACTTGGTGGGCAATTGAGGGACAGCACATCACACCACTCTCCCCAAAATATAATGCTCATTTCAGAAAAACAATTTCCTAGTCCCCTGTGATAGAGAAAATGGTGGATAAATTAAAAGGAACCAAAAACAGAGGCACAGCTGCTATATAAACAGATAATATGAAAATGCACAAACAATAAACACGGGCGCCTGGAGTTAACATTTGTCTCTAGTATGTATCTGGCTGACATATTAGAAAATCCAAAAATCAAGCATCTTGAATAATAAACGCATCTCAGTTTTGAAGTAAACAATTTTTGGCGCAAATTCAGGAAGCTAGAAAACGGTTTAGAAATAATAAAATAGATCTGTATTTCAAACATAATAGACAGACATATTGAGCAGGAAGAAAACTGAACAAAAAAGGACTTCAACGTGATGAGAGACAGTCTATTGCTTTAATAGCCCCATAAAGCCAGAACCGTCATGAAGGACACAGTCCTCGATGCGTTACTCTGGCTTCAGTCAGAGCTTTTTAAATCTTTTACCAAAAACAGCTAAACCTGGGCACTATAGCAACATCTTTTATAACCTTTTCGGTTCAAGCAATATTCACACATTCCCTATTACCTTTCTGTGGGTGGTGGGGGGAATATGCTTAACCCTTTAAAATGTAGTAATGCTGTTTAACATGGCAAGAAGGTCAAACAGTAGCACTTCAAAATCATAAGAATTTTTTAAACGTAATTAATTTAATTAAAGCATTAAAACAAAGAGATCCCAGAAAAGGAGAGCAGAAACATTTTACTGTAACGTCTTTCACAAATTTAGATTCTAATCCAGTCTTTAAATAATCCTTGTGTCAAAATAGCGAACTGGCTTTCTGCAAAGGGCGTCTTTGAACTGGTTTTTACTTGCGGAGCTGTTTTGTGTACTGAAGATTATCCGCTTGTCAAGATGCCACGCTGAAACCCACATGAGTAGCTGAGAAGCTCACTCTACTTGCCCTCGGGACAGCTAAGCTTTACATTTTTGATCACAATGGAATGCAGTAGTTTGTGTCAGGTGTGTGTGTGTGTGTGTTTTGTTCTAAGCTTCTGTTTGAGGTTCACCTTACTTAATTACAAAGTAAGCATGAAGCAGAGGAACACCCTTTACAACTACCCTTCACTTTTCATTTTAAGGTCGTGCATCTCACAAAAATCTCGTTTTCTCTCCATTTTAGTTCTAGAAATAGTTTATATAAAAACTGCTTCTAAAAAGCACCAAAATAGAAATTTAAATATTACACTAAATCACTTTGCTTGCTTTAAAGACAGAAACCCTGTATTTCTTATTTTCCATTGCATTTCAGAATTTAGGAAAGCAAAGGGAATCCTGAAGGTCTATACAGTTGTCCTATGAAACAACTCTGAGTCTTGAGAAACTGACTTCTGTGTTTGTAAGCTCACTCAGAATTCCAGAGACAAAAGGTTTACTTCTACGGAAAAGATAGTCCTGTTGATTAAGCTCGAGGTGTTTCTTATTATTTTGAGATTAACATCATCAGAAGTTCAACTGGTATCATTGAATAAAACAATATAGTTAGTTAAGCAACTTTATTTAATGATATATTTTATAAGACTTAAGTAGTTAAGCAAAACATCTGTATCACAAACCTTGGGTGTCTATGACTCAGATAGTTTGTTTCCGAGAATACAGCCATATTACAATGGTGTAATAAGGAAAAGATCAGTCTCAAATCTGCCATTAATTGTATGATTTTGATGGAATGTCTACATATATATAGTAAAGAATTGGACTAGATCTTTAAAATTCAATTTCTAAAAATTCTATAATTAAAAACGCAAACTGATCCATAGGAAGAAACACGATCTAAGACAATGCAGATTTGAATTTCCTTTCTTTCTTTATTTCTGTCTCGCTCTAACTTCTTTTCTTGCTTTTTCTCCTTTCCGTCCTTCTTTCCTCCCTCCCTCTCTCCTTGCTTCGTTTCTTTTCTCTCCCTTCCTTTGACTTCCTCCCCCCTCCTTCCCTTCCTTGTTTTCTTTCTTTTCCTTCATTGTTTAACTTATGGATCCTGCCTTTAATAAAAGTGAATAAATTATATTAACACAGAGCATGAGAAAGTTATACTAGAAACTTAAAAGCAGAAATGGAGAATGGTAAAACACATTCAAAGAAATGATAAACATCTTGTACTAGGAAATGACATTCTTGGTAGAGCCATTTAATACATCACCAACAACACTACAATAGTGAGCTTTGAGCTGAAGGACGCTGACAGAGTGTTAGAGAGGCCTTGTTGACCAACGGACATTGAAAATTAGGTTTAGATTTTTAGAAATGCCCAGACCACAGCCACTCTAATGGGCACCGCATTTCAGAGATTCCTTCTTTACTGACAATTCAGCTTTTCCAGAACACCAATCTCACCAGATAGACTTCTCAGAAGATAATTACTATTCTACTCACACAGTAAAATTTATGGGAGCAAAAAACAAATAAATCCCTGGTCACAGAGAACAAGTAGGGCAGATGGGAAAAGCAGTGCAGTCTGATAAAAAATTTACAGACCTGACATTGACTCTTATGAGCTATTTGACATAGGGCAAATTTTCTTTACTTTAATCCTGTCGACTCTCAATTTCCTTATGCATAATGTGGAGATTATACCAAATCCCATGTAAGGGTGATGTGAGGATGAAATGAAGCAACACTTGTAAAGCATCTCACACAGTGCCTGAAAATAATGGATGCTCTTCCTTCAGTTTTTCTCTACCCCCACTTTTATCCTTTTCCCTTTTCCTTGCTCCTGATCTTTTCCCCCACCCTCTCACCATGGAAGAAACAGAAGTTTCCAATTAAAAGACCTTGAAATCCAAATGGTCTGTTGGGTTGCTCCTCAATCTCTGAAGGTCTTAGAGGTGGGTGGTTCTTCCTAAGAACTCCCTCCCCAACTCAGTTTCCGACAGCCTAGACCCACAAGTGGCTCTGCAGGGTGCTGCCGGGCGTTTTTAAGATTCTCTCCTGGTGCTGTCTCAGTGGCGCAGTTGTTAAGTTTGAATGTTCCGCTTCGGCAGCCTGGGGTTCGCTGGTTCAGATCCTGGGTGTGGACTTATGCACTGCTTGGCAAGCCATGCTGTGGTAGGCATCCCACATATAAAGCAGAGGAAGATGGGCATGGATGTTAGCTCAGGGCCAGTCTTCCTCAGCAAAAAAACGAGGAGGATTGGGAGCAGATCTTAGCTCAGGGCTAATCTTCCTCAAAAGAGAAAACAAAATTCTCTCCTCAGCCACTTGCTCTATCTTCCTGGGGACTCTAAAGCAATTCCTGGCATTAGAGCTTCTGTAGAGATATTTATTAGCAAGAACAGAGCTCTCCATCTTTTTCAAAGAGTAGCTCTACCAGCAAGGAACTGTAGGGCCTCATCTAGGAGTAAAGGAGCAAACCCAGATGTGATTTTTTCCTTTTTGCTGCTGCTTATACTACAGAGCCACTGGTTTAACACTGAAATTAATTTTTTCTGAGTTAAGTTGTAGGATTTCATTATATATAAAATTTACTATGAAATCTTTCAAACCCACCTCATGGCCGGACATTTTTAATGATCTCAGTAAGGATTCCATCTGGGGCATTGCATTAAAGTGTGTCTCAGAAACACCTGAGGAGCGCGGCTCCATTTGGATCCAGCCATTGAGCCTGAGCGAGTGTTCCACACCATTTCCAAGTCAGTTCAGTTTGTGAGGGGCGATCCCCACCATCTGTTTGTAGATTAAAGGATGCAAAATACAGATTCTGCCGAGGAAAGTGCTACCTTGAGATCAGGTGATGTTCTAAATCCATCAGTGTGAAATTCAGGAACTAGGATCAGATGATTTTTATTATTGACAAGACAACAATTTTTGATGTTTGACCTTGGGAAAAGGGAATAATTCATGCTGAAAAACAGTTCAAAAGTAGAAGTTGTCCCTGGATATCAAAAAGCAGTAAGTATACCTGCCACAGCATCCTTAAAACTTTATTGAAATGGTTGCTGAGACTCTGAGTAGTTTTCAAGACCCTGGTGGGCAGCACAGTCGCTCTCCCCAGCAGACGTGGGAGGAGTGTGCCGTTTGCCCTCTCTCTGTGGAACATCGAGAAATCAACACACGGGGGCAGCTCAAAAATCAGACCTGGCTAGCAATTCATCAAAAGGATCATACATCATGATCAGGTGGGATTCATACCAGGGACACAGGGATGGTTCAATATCTGCAAATCAATCAACATGATACACCACATCAACAAACTGAGGAATAAAAACCACATGATCATCTCAATAGATGCAGAGAAGGCATTTGACAAGATCCAACAGCCATTTATGATAAAAACTCTGAACAAAATGGGCATAGAAGGAAACTACCTCAACATAATAAAGGCCATATATGACAAACCCATAGCCAACATCATACTCAATGGGCAAAAACTGAACACCATCCCCCTGAAAACAGGAACTAGACAAGGATGCCTTCTATCACCACTCTTATTTAACATAGTACTGGAGGTCCTGGCCAGAGCAATCAGGCAAGAAAAAGGAATAAAAGGAATCCAAATAGGGTGGGAAGAAGTGAAACTCTCGCTGTTTGCAGACGACATGATCTTATATATAGAAAACCCCAAAGAATCCATTGGAAAACTGTTAGAAGTAATCAACAACTACAGCAAAGTTGCAGGGTATAAAATCAATTTGCATAAATCAGTAGCATTTCTATACTCCAGTAATGAACCAACAGAAAAAGAACTCAAGAACACAATACCATTCACAATCACAACAAAAAGAATAAAATACCTTGGGGTAAATTTAAGTAAGGAAGTGAAGGACCTATATAATGAAAATTACAAGGCCTTTCTGAGAGAATTGGATGACAACATAAGGAGATGGGAAAACATCCCATGTACATGGATTGGAAGAATAAACATAGTTAAAATGTCCGTTCTACCTAAAGCAATCTACAGATTCAACGCCATCCCAATCAGAATCCCAATGACATTCTTTACAGAATTAGAACAAAGAATCCTAAAATTCATATGGGGCAACGAAAGACCCAGAATTTCTAAAGCAATCCTGAGAAAAAAGAACAAAACGGGAGGCACCACAATCCCTGACTTCAAAACATACTACAAAGCTACAGTAATCAAAACAGCATGGTACTGGTACAAAAACAGGTGCACAGATCAATGGAACAGAATTGAAAGCCCAGAAATAAAACCACACATCTATGGACAGCTTATCTTTGACAAAGTAGCTGAGGGCATACAATGGAGAAATGAAAGTCTTTTCAACAAATGGTGCTGGGAAAACTGGAAGGCCACATGTAAAAGAATGAAAATTGACCACTCTTTTTCACCATTCACCAAAATAAACTCAAAATGGATCAAAGACCTAAAGGTGAGACCTGAAACCATAAGGCTTCTGGAAGAAAACGTAGGCAGTACACTCTTTGACATCAGTATTAAAAGGACTTTTTCGGATACCATGCCTTCTCAGAGAAGGGAAACAATAGAAAGAATAAACAAATGGGACTTCATCAGACTAAAGAGCTTCTTCAAGCCAAATGAAAACAGGATTGAAACAAAAAAACAACCCACTAATTGGGAAAAAATATTTGCAAGTCATATATCTGACAAAGGCTTAATATCCATAATATATAAAGAACTCTCGCAACTCAACAACAAAACATCAAACAACCCAATCAAAAAATGGGCTGGAGACATGAACAGACATTTCTCCAAAGAAGATATACTGATGGCCAACAGGCACATGAAAAGATGCTCATCATCGCTGATCATCAGGGAAATGCAAATCAAAACTACACTAAGATATCACCTCACACCCGTTAGAATGACAAAAATATCTAAAACTAATAGTAACAAATGTTGGAGAGGTTGCGGAGAAAAAGGAACCCTCATACACTGCTGGTGGGAATGCAAACTGGTGCAGCCACTATGGAAAACAGTATGGAGATTCCTCAAAAAATTAAAAATAGAACTACCATACAATCCAACCATCCCACTACTGGGTATTTATCCAAAGAGCTTGAAGTCAGCAATCCCAAAAGTCCTATGCACCCCAATGTTTATTGCAGCATTATTTACAATAGCCAAGACATGGAAGCAACCTAAGTGCCCAGCAACAGACGAATGGATAAAGAAGGTGTGTTACATATATACAATGGAATACTACTCAGCTGCAAAACAGAACAAAATCATTCCATTTGCAATAACATGGATGGACCTTGAGGGAATTATGTTAAGTGAAATAAGCCAGCGAGAGAAGGATAATCTGTGCATGACTCCACTCATATGAGGAATTTAAAATTATGGACTAAGAACAGTTTAGTGGATACCAGGGGAAAGGTGGGGTCGGGGGTGGGCACAAAGGGTGAAGTGGTGCACCTCCAACACGAATGACAAACATTAATGTACACCTGAAATTTCACAAGATTGTAACCTATCATTAACTCAATTAAAAAAAAAAAATTCCGACCTGGCTCATGCCATCCAGACTCCATGGACTGGGTTTCCATCAAGTTAGGATGGGTTCCCCACAGTCTGCAGACTTCTAAAAAAGCTCGGGAGGCAGCCCATGCTCTCTGGTGCAATGGCTGTACCAATTCACTTGAAAGCTTGAAACAGTCCTTTTATTCTAGGAGATAAGTCAAGAAAAGTGGAATGAACTCCTAATGGAACGCTGTGCCCTTGGACATCTAGCAGGTCATTTAACTGTATGTGAAAAGTGCCATCTACAGAATGGAACAGCACACATGTTGCTAGGAAACGTTAGATGTTATTGCCAGAGTTGATATGTCAGAATTATACTGGTGATCTAACATTACTGCATTTTAGCTGTCAGTGAAAATCCTAAATTGAATTATTTTAAACTTATAGAAGGCAGCATGATGTATGGTTAAAAGCGTGTGGCCTCTGGCACCAAACTGCCTAGATTCCAAGCTGGACAAGTTATGTGACCTCTCTGTGTCTCAGCTTCCTCATCTGTAGCATCTCCTCCCTCATGTGGTGGTTGTGAAGCTTCCATGAGTTACTACATGCCGTGGTCCCAGAGCCACGCCTGGCAGGTAGTGAGCATTGTCAAAGGGCTGGCTCTCTGTGGACCCCCTTCAGCTGTCAGCCTCTTCAGGGATTTCTTTAGCTGCAGAGATCACGCCCCTTCCCAGGGTGGTCCACACACCATGAGTGACAGATATGAAAGTGCAAAGGAGAGGACTTCTTGGCACAACTAGGGACATTCTGAATGGCTATTCTAGCTCCAGAATCCAGCCCTTCCCCTGTCTCCCTCCCCACTCCCGTGTTAGCTCTCAGACCTACATCAAATCTCCATTTCTCCTTCTGTCTAATCCCATTTTCGTTTCCCCTCTTCCATTGATATTGATTTCAAATAAACATCTTAAACCCTAAACTTTGTCTCCATGTTGCTTTCTGGAGAATCCAAATACTGACACCCGTTTTTCTATTGGGGTCTGTATTTTTCTTGTTTACTTGCTATAGTTTCCTCTATATTAGGCTTATAAACATATGTCCTATTTATTATAAAAACTTTTCTTACCAATTTTTTGCTATTTAATTTTGCTTCCATATGCTTTTTTTTTTACATATAGAAGTTTTAAATGCTTAAATTATCGTCTATGCCTTTATTCTTTCATGCTTTAAAAACATCCCTGTTATAATTTCATTTTTAACTCTTTAAACCATTTGGAGTACATTTGGGTCAAAGATATAAGTTGAGGATGAAAAAAATTGTCCCCAAATTAAATTCATAATCAATGTTTTATGAAAAACAATTCTCTTTACTGTTACATTTTTTAGTAATATTTTTAAAGTTTACATTTATCAATTAAAAATTGTTATATATCTTTGGATCCTTTTCTGGCCTGTGCTGATCAGCTTTGGGCTAGGACCACCCTACCTTGGCTATCACAGCTTCCTGCGTGTTTGTTAATTTTTTTGGGTACCCCTTTCAGGGTCTTCTTTTTAGGGTACTCTGCCTTCTCGAGACATTTTTGTCCACTTTTACACATTGTTCTACCAAATGAACCTTATAATTGTTTTGTCAAACTCCTATCCTATCCCTCCAAAAGACATTCCTCTTGTGAGTTTGAATACAATTGTATCAAGCTGAAAAATGAACTTGGGTTATGGTGCTTAAACTCTATAAATTCACTAACAATCATTGAATTGTACACTTACAATGGGTGAATTTTATGGTACTTAAGTTCTACCTCAATGAAGCTGTTTTTTTAAAAAATGAACTCTATCTAGAAACGTTATATTTTATTCAAGCTTTCTTTATATTTTGGATATGTTTGTAGGTTGTCTTCACCTCCAATAGGTTCTATCTAGTAACTTTCTTCTCCTGAGCTGGTCTCAAGTGAGCTACTGTGATTGAATTCACGGGGCTGTGAAATCCGAAGAGCAGAGGGGCCAGTGTGGCATCTACGCACTAACCAGCTAAGAGGCTCAAATGGCAATACAGCCACTAGAGCAGCGCCTTTTCTGCAGGGATCCCAAACACCAGCGTCTTTGGGGCTGGGCGGGGCACATGGATGTGTACAGCAGGTTGAGGGGAGGCAAAAGACCATGGATGAGGCTATGGAGAACAGGAACTGGGTCCCTCACCCGAAGGCATGCAGTTTCAGTGTTTTGAACAATACGGTGCTAGCCAATCAAAACACCTCTGTTACGTAAATTTAGCCCAAAGACCCTCAGTATGCACCCTTGTTTTACCGTCACCTGAAATTCCTCTTGAGCCACATGCCTTGAGAACTCATCAGCAAGATAAACTGAAGGAGCAAAACTTCATCACGGCACACGGTAACTGCTGAATTGAGTGAGCGGGCATTTCTGTCCAGGTTCTTCTAACCCAGGGGCAACCTCTTAAGGGCAAGATACAGTAGTTATTGAGGAGAGCTATGGTGTGTGTGAGAAGGCTTGGGGAGTCTATGCTGGCATGTTGAGTCTTTTTCTGTTGCTGGTTCCAGGCACATACGATTCTTGTGTTGTTTCCTGTTCTTTACCAGTTTTACTGCAATATCCACTAAGGGCCTATTTGAAAGACTTAATTCGTACTATAAATTGAAGTTAGAAGATGATCAAGTTTTAAGACTCATTACCTGACTGCTTATAATTATCAAAATATATTTCTTCCTGCTAATATAGAGATAGCAAAATTTATGTAATGCTTAATAATGAGATCTCATCTTTTTATTTTTTCTGATGAGGAAGATTGGCCCTGAGCTAACATCTGTTGACAATCTTATGCTTTTTGCTTGAGTAAGATTGTTGCTGAGCTAGCGCCTGTGCCAATCTTCCTCTATTTTTGTATGTGGGACCTTACCACAGCATGGCTTGATGAGCAGTGTGTAGGTCCGTGCCCAGGATCCAAACCCATGAACCCCGGGCTGCCAAAATGGAGTGTTTGAACTTAACCGCTATGCTACTGGGTTGGCCCCAATATCTCATCTTATGCTTTTTTTTGGTTAAAAATTATATATATATATAATTTTATAATTTATTAACATATATCCTTTTTTCTTTTTGCTTGAGGAAGATCAGCTCTGAGCTAATATCTGTGCCAATCTTCCTCTACTTTTTTGTATGTGGGATGCCTCCACAGCACAGCTGATGAGTGAAATAGGTTGGCATCTGGGATCTGAACCCATGAACTCAGGCCACTGAAGCAGAGCACACAGAATTCTAACCACTCAGCCACAGGGCTGGCCCATATATCCATTTGATAAATTATAAAATGCCACTCTAACTACTTGTATTTTTAAAATACACTATCTGTATTTTTCTATTTGAATTGACATGTTTGTATCTATTTTTTTGCCCAAAGACTTGCCCAACAGCTCAGTGAAGCAATGAATATTAATTCATTTCTAGGGATTTATGTTAGCTTGGCTCTGATTAGAAGGAGCTTGTATCTTAAAATGATACATAAACTCACCAAATGAAAACACTACCATGCAGTATATTAATTTAATCTTTGGCAATTAAAAAACTTCAGGGGCCAGACCGGTGGCACAGGGATTAAGTTTGCTCATTCCACTTCAGTGGCCTGGGGTTCACCAGTTCAGATCCCAGGTGCAGACCTACATACCTCTTGTCAAGCCGTGCTGTGGCAGGTGTCCCAGGTATAAGGTAGAGGAAGATGGGCACAGATGTTAGCTCAGGGCTAGTCTTCCTCAAAAAAAAAAAAAAAATTCAGTCTTGGCTTACAATTTTTAAGACAAGACATCTCATTTGCATAATTTTAAAGATTGACCAGTGAATTATATTTTTAAAATGTAAGATGTACTTAAATATCTTTTCTAACTTTTGAATCTTTATCTTTAAGTTTATTTTAAAATGGAAAAATAGTGATAAGTATTAGTAAATTTCACAGGAAATATTTATCATCTTACAAAAAATTTCATACAGCTTCTTAATACATTATTATTGTTATCTTTATTATAGTTATTTCAATTGATCTACTTACTTGAATTTTATGCTTGTCTTAGAAAAATATAGAAATAGACAATACACTATTAAATCTTTTCCAGGGTCATAGTAGTCTTAAGCTTCTATTTTATTTAATTTATAAGATGTTTCATAAAATTTGTTTTAATTAATTGACACCATTCACCAAATCGTCTCTGAATTATTTAAATTTTTAAGTCACTTAAATTATGGTGAAATTAACTTTAAGGCTTTAAATTTTATGTTAGGATTCACTTGCTACCAAAAATTCTACTCCGAATACCAGTATAATTATACCTCAGTCTCTATTATATCACAATTCTTCTAAGAGATTAACGCTCATCAATTAATGCTCTTGAGTTAAATTTCATAACCATGACAAGTTTCCAGAAGCTGAGACTAAATTGCTGAGAAATTTAAGAGGGTTTGAACAAAGTTACGGACGAATTGCTTACAAAAGGAAACATTGATAAAGAGCTTTGTGCTGTTGAATTTAATGAGAAAAGTATAATCCATTGTTCTAATAAAACACTAAATGTTTCAACCTAGAGAAAAAGCGGACATCGTCATCATCATCAACCACCACTACCACCCAACAACTCTACATTGAGTACCATTTTAGAAACTCAGAACACGAACTCCCCAATTGAATGAATCTTGAGGACGTTTCCCCATTTAAGAGTTCCATTATCTACTAAAATACAAAGGTATTCCAGCCCTAATAATTAGTATTCTTTGCTGTTGACATCCTGAAGGCGTTTTTTTCCATAAAGAGACTTTCTTCCAAAGTACTTCCAGGCTCTAAATCAGCTGTTAGCTGTCAGTGGCGCATCTGTTTCTTCTCCTTCCTCTGAGTTAAACATTACTCTCTAAGTCAAAAATAAAGAATTCTTAATTACGAAGGACTTGACATAATCTAGACTGTAACAAGACAGCAGCATAATTAATTTTTAAAAGATGTAACAAATATTCTTACAGGTCAGTTTGAATAAATGAAAACTTCTAAGATAGCAAAATTTGTTATTGTTGAAACTTAAATATGAATTCTGAGCGTTTTCCATTTGCTGTAATTATTTGTCAAAATTTGATAAAGTGAACTTTGCCCCCAAGAAGTTGGTACCTAGAGCATAAGCAAAGTCTGCTGTCACAGCTGGTGGGAATTTTAAGTAGGATGGAGAATAGATATCTAGGGTTGGGAGTACACTTTCTCTCCATATGTAGCATTGTAAAGAAATAATGCTGGATTTCTAAGATACGAATGCCATCACCATTTTCAAGGGGGAATGGGTGAGAAAACTCAGGAAAGTAAGTATGAAAATATGTCTTAAACACTGTATGATTTCACTCAAATGTAGAAAATAAACACATGGACAAAGAGAACTGTTTAGTGTTTACCAGGGGGTAGGGAGTTAGGCAGTGGGCACAAAGGGTGAAGGGGCACACCGATAAGGTGACTGACAAATAATAATGTACCACTGAAATTTCACAATGTTGTAATCTATCATAACCTCAATTTAAAAAAGTGAAAAAAAAAACCTCAGTCTTCTTCATAGCTGATGAAATCCAACAAGTTCTGGACCAAGTACATGCAAAATAGTAAGTCACTCTTTCTGAAGCACAAAGAGATTTTAGGTCACAACAAGGAATAACAGATAAATCTAAAAAATATGCACCAAAAAATTGGCATGAATGTGTTCATAAACATCCTTAATAATTTTCATTAATTGATTGTTTGATATTAAACTTTGTTTCTGATGCCTTGAAAGAATCTTCCAGTTTTAGAAATATTTTCTCGCATTTATTATTATGCAGTATGATAAGCACTTTATACATATCATCTTATTTAACACATATATTCTTTTTGGAGATGGGGAAATGAAACTTAGATTAAATAAGACCCAATAAGCGGTAGAGGTCTGATTCAAATCTAACTCTATTTTCTCTTTATAGCAGAGAAATATTAAAGTCAGAGATTTGCTTCTGGCCAAGATGGAGTAACAGAAACCTCTCACCTGAAAAGACTTGCTAACCCACTGAAAAAATAAAATAAAACAAACAACCCAGACAAAATACATGAAAGAATGAACTCAAACATTGGACATGAGGCAGGACCAAGACAATGATTCTTAAGAGAAGGAGGAAAAATGGGTAAGTCCTACAACTACCCTGGTCTACCACTTAGAGTTTTCAGGTCACAACACAGGGAGGGAGAACCCAAGAAAAGCTGGTTGAACTTGGAGCTCTCTGAGTTGAAGGGTCAAAATTGGGAGTAGGAGGAAGCAATATCAGCTAGAGTTGGCAGAGAAGACTATCAAAGTGGAGAGAACTGCAGAGAGGAAGAGCTGCAGAGATCTGCTCGTTTCCTCTCCAGTCTGTAACTGCATGCATCCGCAGGGGGAAACTCCCTGAGGCCAGGGAAAGAACTCCTGAAAGGATTAGAGGCAATAATCTCTGTCACTTACACAGGGCCATTAATAGTACCTGTTGCCACCACCCAGAGTGGGGAAAAAAGACCTGTAGTTGATGAGACATCAAACAGAGTGCTTAGAAAGGTATTGCCTCTGTAGTGGGAAAAATTAGTGGTAGACTAAATGCTGCTCACCTCTTGTCTTACGAAGCTTAAAAGCATGACTCAAAGGATCAAACCGATTCCAAGTAGCCCAATTGCATTCCAAAATAAAGCTAAGTTTATTTACAGAGATACCAAATATCCAACACCTAACTAAGTAAAAATCATAGTATCTGGCATCCAATGAAGAATTATCAGACATGAAAACAAGCAGTAAAATATGACCCATGAAAAGAAAAATCAATCAATAGAAACAGACCAAGGAATTACACAGATGATAAAATTAGTAGACATGGACATTAAAAGTTATTATAAGTATACTTCATATGTTCAAGAAGTTAGAGGAAAGGCACATCATGTTAAGTAGAGCCATAAATACATCAAGAAGACTAAAATCAGACTTCTAGAGATGAAAACTACAATGTCTAGCATTTTAAAAATACTTTAGATGAAATGAACAGTAGAATACACACTGCAGAAGAAGTGATTAATCAACTTGAAGACATAGTAATAGAAACACAGAGCAAAGACCTCAAAAAACAATTTTTTAACCAAGCAACAGTACACTGTAGGGCAACTTCACACAGCCTAATATATATCCAATTGAAATTCCAAAAGGAAAGGAAAGAGAAGGAGATTTGAAGAAATAATACCTGAAAAATATCCAAATGTGGTGAAGGTCATAGATCCAGACAGTTGAGATCATCAAGCTTAAAGCAAGAACCATGAAGAAAATTACTTAAAATTAGTGATAAAAGAAAATCTTAAAAGCAGGTAGAAAAAAGAGAAATGTGTACAGAGGAAAAAAGGTAAGAAGGGCAGCATATTTCTTATAAGAAACAATACAAGCTGGAAGACCATACAGCAGCATATCTAAACTACTGAAAGAAAGAAACAACTATTTAAGAATTTTCTCACCAGTGAAAATACTTTTTCAAAAAAGAAGATGAAATACTTTCTTTTTCAGACATGAAAAAGCCAAAAGAATTTATCACCATCAGATACACACTATAAGAAATGTTAAAGAAACTCCTTCAGGAGAAGAAAAATGACACTAGGTGAAAATCTGGACCTACACAGAAGAATAAAGAACACTGAAAATAGTAAATATGTGGTTAAACACAAAATAATTTTTCTTATTTTTCTTTATTTTAAAGATAATTGATTGTTTAAAGCAAAAATGATGAATCATGGGATTTGTAACATGTAGAAGTAGAATATTTGACAAAAATAGCACAAGGGCTGGGAAGGGGGAAAGAGCAACAAACTGCTGTAAGATTCTTACATTACACCTGATTATATTATTACTTGAAAGTAAACTGTAATAAGTCAAAGGAGTATAGTGTAAACCCTAACACAACCACTAAAAAGTCAATACAAAGATTTACAATTAATAAGCTAACAAAGAAGATAAAACAGAATCATGAAAAGCCAATTAATCCAAAAGAAGGTAGAAGAAAGAGAAAAAAGATCAAATAAATCAAATAGCAACATGGTAGATTTAAACTCAAGAACATAAACTCAGGAACATAAATTATCACAATAAATGTAAACGTTCCAAACAATATATTAAAAGGTAAGGTTGGCAATTGGAATTAAAAAAAGAAAACATCTATAAGAAATCTACTTAAAATATAAAGGAACAAATAAATTAAAAGTAAAAGGATGGAAAAGATGCATCATGGTAGCCCTAATGAGAAGAAAGCTGAGATAGCTATATTAATCTCACACAAAGTAGATTTCCAAAGACAAAACAATCCAAAATACTTTTGCACTGAATAACAAAGATTCATAGTAAATAGAGAAAAAGCTGATAGAACTGCAAGAAGAAATAGAAAAATCCACAAGTAAAGTAAGAGATTTCAACCCTCATTCTCAATAATTATAGTACAATTAGATGGAAAATCCACAGAATGTACGTATTTGAACAAGGCTATCATCAACTTGCTCTTACACTTATAGAAAACTACACTTAACAAGAACAGAGTACACACTCTTTCCAAGTGCACACAGTATATTAATCAAAACAAACCATATTTTGGAGCATAAAACAAGTTTTAAAAGAATTCAGATCTTATAAAGGATCTTCTCTGAAAATAGAACTAAACTGGAAATCAATGACAAAAAGAATTATAGAAAATACCCAAATATTTGTATACTAAAACATATGATTCCACAGATCCCACATATGTAGGGCCAAAGAAGAGATCAAAAGTGAAATTAGGATGAAAATGAAAACACAACATATTAAAATTTGTGGGATTTGACTAAAGTAGTGCTTAGAGAAAAATTTATAGCCATAAATGCCTACATTAGAAAAAAAGAAAAGTCTAAATCATTGAAGTCTGCTTCCATCTTAGGAGGGTAGAAAAAGTACAAACTAAAACCAGCGTATGCAGATGTAAGGTAATAAGAAGTATGTGGGCATAAATCAATAAAAAATAAATAAAATAAAACAAAAGAGCAAATCAGTAGACGAAAGCTGATTCTTTGAGTAGGTTAGAAAAATGGAAAAATGAAAAGAGAGAGAACACAAATTATCAATATCAGGAGTTAAACAGCTGGCGTAGATATAGATGCTACCTATGTTAAGACGATAATAAAAGAATATTGTGAACAACTTTATGCCAAATATTTGACAATTTAGAGTAAATGGACAAATTTCTGTAAAAACATAAATTACTGAAGTTCATTCCAGAATAAATAGATAACAAGAATAGCCTTATATCTATAAGAGAAATTGAATTTATAGTTTAAAATCTTCCTACAAAGAAAGCTCCTGGCCAGGGGAGCTTCACTAGGGAATTTTACAAATTTTTAAGGAAGAAATAATACCAACTTGAAAATTGAACAGGGTAGAACATTTACCGACTCATTCTATGAGAGCAGTATTACTCAGATACCAAAACCAGAAAAATATATTAGAAGAAGAAAATTATAGACTATTAACATTCAAAACCCTAGATACAAAAATAATTAACAAAATTTTCCTAATAGAATACATTAGTATTTTTAAAAAGGATAATACAACATGACCAAGTGGGGTGGATCCTGGGAATGCAATGTTGGTTGATATTTGAAAATCAATCAATGTAATTCTTCGTATTAACAGACCAAAATATATGATCATCTTGAAAGATACAGGAAAAGCCATTGACAAAATTAAATATTGATTTCTGATAACAATTCTCAGCAAACTATGAATAAAAGAGAAATTTCTCAACCAGATAAAGAAATCTAAGAAAAACCTACAGCTAACATCATCCTTGATAATAAAAGTCTGAATCCTTTCCCCCTAAGATCCAGGCAAGAATATCCTCTTTCATATCTCTATTCAGCATAACACTGGAGATTCTAGCCAATACTATAAGGCCATACAAAATAAAAGACATCAAAATTGGAGTGGAAGAAGTAAGTGCTGTCAGCATTCAGAAATGTCAGAATTGTCTATGTACAAAACCCTACAGATCTACAAAAATTTTTCTAGAAACAAGAAGTGAGTTTAGCAGGCTTGTAGGATACAAGATCAATAATAAAACTTCAATTTTACTTTTATATACTAGCAGTGAGTAATTGGAAATTGAAATTACAATAATAATATTTAAAAGAGCCAAAAGAAAGATATTTAGAGTTAAGTTTAGCAAAAGATGTGTAAGACATACTGAAAACTACAAACATTTTAAAAACCTAAATGATCTGAGAAAACTAAGAACCATGTTCTTACTTGGGGAAACAACATTCTTTAGATGCCATTTTCCTTAAATTGATCTATAGATTCAATTAAATCCCAATTAAAATCCCAGCAGACATTTTGGTAGAACTAAAAAGCTGATTTTTAAATGTGTGGAAACAGAAATGACCTAGAGTAGCCAAAGATAACTGCAAAGATATAGTAGCTGTTTTCAGATGTTGTATTACTTGTTACATTAATCAAACAATGTGGCATTGGCAAGAAGATAGAGAAACAGGCTGAAGGAACAGAACAGATGCCAGAAATAAGCTGAAACATACACAGTGAAATGATTTTCAGCAAAGACAATTTGATGGAGAAAGAATAGTAATTCCAATGAATGATGCTGGAACAATTAGATGACCATATGCCAAAAAACGAAACTTGACCCATACATTGCAACATACAAAAATTAACTCAAAATAGTTCATAGACCTAAGTGTAAAACCTAAAAGTATAAAACAACTGGAAGTAAACATAGAAGAAAATCTTTATAATTTGGGGCTAGGCAATGATTTCTTAAACACAACATTGACATCATAATCCAAAAAAGAAAAGAATAATATACATATTATCTTTTATCAAAATTAAGAAATTCTTTTATTTGAAATATGCTATGAAGAGAATGCAAAAACAAGCCATGGACTGGGAAGATATATTTGCAAATCA
The DNA here is from genome assembly GCF_037783145.1 of Equus przewalskii. Taxonomy (NCBI): domain Eukaryota; kingdom Metazoa; phylum Chordata; class Mammalia; order Perissodactyla; family Equidae; genus Equus; species Equus przewalskii. The sequence continues at coordinate 8,847,027 of NC_091849.1, forward strand.
CATATTTTGTAAAGCAGTTATATACAGAATGTGAAAAGAACTCTCAAAATACAATAATTAAAAAAACACAATTAAAAATGGGGAACAGATTTGAACAGATAGTTCACCAAAAAAAGATATGGATAGCAAATAAGCATATGAAAAGATGCTCAACATCATCAATCATTAAGGAAATGTAAGTGAAAACCACAATAATGAGAAACCACTACAGATACACTGGAATGACTATAATCAAAAAGACCCATAACAGAGTTGATGAAGATGTGCAGAAACTCAACTCTGGTATTGCTGGTGGCCTTTAAAATGAGAAAGCAATTTGGCAGGTTCTTAAAAATTTAAACATTCACTTAGCACAAGTTCCAGACATTCCACCAAGAGAAATGAAAGTATATATCTACACAAAGACGTTTACACAAATATCCTTTATTTGTAATAAAGCAACTTTCTCTATAATAGCTAAAAACGGAACAACCCAAATATCCATCCCAGGTGAATGGATATTTAATTTGTGGTATATCCTTATAATGGAACACTGCTCAGCGACAGAACGGAACTACTGATTTATGGGACAATATGGATAAATAACAGAATCATTATGTTAAGTGAAAGAAGCTGGGCAAATAACAGTATATATTGTATGATTCTAGTTGCACGATATTACAGAAAATTCCACCTAGTCTAGTGACAGAAAGCAGATCAGTGGTTGCCTCTAGACAGGGATAGGGAGAGGAGAGGGGCAGGTAGGAGGGATTAAAAAGGAAGCTTTTGGAGGTGATGGTTGTGTTCACTGCCTTGATTATGGTGATGGTTTCCTGAGTGCATACATTCATCAAAGTTATCAAATTGTACACTTGACATATGGAAGTTTCTTATATGTTAACTATACTATGGCTACAAATAAGCATATAGGAAACAAATATATGTTACTCTATTTAATGTATGTGAAAATCTTGAGTTATAACCTTGGTCTGTCTCACTTGAGTTCTCTTGTGTTGTTAACTACAACTGCTTGAAACATCATTAAAAATACTAGACAGAGCAATCAAAGCTAGCAGTAATCTTCAAAATTGTCAGTAGGAGGGCAAGGATACATAAGAACATGTTCAGTTCTTTGGGTGGCTGTTCTTTTTCATTTATTACATTTATTAGTCCCCATCCTTAAGCATTACTATGCTTTAGATCATGTGTTATTTATTAATAATTATAGAAGCTAAGATACAATTAAATAACAGGTCAAGAAGGACCTTACGTTTTACAATTATAGTTACTCAATATGGACATTATACCAACTTTAAGACTTCGTTCTATAAAAAAGCTTGTTGAAGAATCTTTGCAGGGTCAGAAGGGTGTGATGGATTTTATTGTTTCTTTTGTCAGAGAGAAAGAATCTTGATATGTGGGACCCATGATCGTTGAACTTCTACATCTGACTCGCTGTATGACCATAGGCAAGTTTCTTTGATCTCCCCAAGACACAATGAGCTCCTATAAAGCCTGCCCCCTGAACACCTTAGCCACAGCGTGAGGAAAAACCTGTAGACTGGGGTTAAGACACAGGCCTGGGGATCAAATATATTTGTTTCTGCAAAGGACTGTTATGCAGCAACAAATACAAAAAAACCAGACAAACATTTTCTCGTATTAAAATTTAGCATTGACCTTTTGTGTTCCTAGGATTTTCTGAGAGGGAGAAAAATCATGTGCACAATTGCCTTTTGATGATTATTAAATTTAAAATATGGACCTTCCCCTGATAGCTGTCCACAATTCTGTAACACCTGAAACAGAGTTTGGACATCTTGCCAGAGACCATATTGTTTCTTGGCCTTAGCAGAAAGATCCTGCAATAAAATTGCCTACACCCACATCCGTATCAACCGTCGTGGGCAGGAGTGGCAGAACTCTGTTATCTTAGAGCAGTACTTCTCAAGCTGAAATGTGCATAGACATCACTTAGGAATCTTCTTAACATGTAGGTTCCAATTCCATAGGGAGAGGCCTGAGATTTGGGGTTTCTGTTGAATTTCTAGTTGATGCCATTGCTTCTGGTTGATGAATCACACTTTAAGAAGCAAGGTCTTACACGTTTGTTGGACCTATTGCTGGGATGTGAGTATTTGTTATTCTATCTCAGAAGGGTTGTTACAAAATTCATGAACCTGAAATTATCTGAACCAGTTAGGATTCGGATTGGCTGCATGTGCCTATTAGCGGCTTTAAAAAGATAATTTCTTTCTCACATAAAATAAGTCCTGAGGGAAGCAGTCCAAGGCTGGTATTGCGGCTCCATTGTGTCTAAGACACATGCTCCTTCCATCTTGTTGTTCAGCCATAGTTGGTACATCCCTTCAGGGTCCAAGATGGCCGTAGGAGTGGCAGCTGTTTAGTTTGAATTGAGCCTGCAAGAAACAGCAAATTGCCAGAAAAAGCTATGCCTTACACCTCTTTTTCTTGTTTTTGATTTTTCTCTCCAAATTCCCCCATTACATGGTTGTATATTTTAGTTGTGGATCCTTCTAGTCGTGGCATGTGGGATGCCGCCTCAACATGGCCTGATGAGCGGTGCCATGTCCGTGCCCAGGATCCGAACCAGTGAAACCCTGGGCCGCCGAATTGAGCTTGCGAACTTAACCACTCAGCTACGGGGCCGGCCCCTACACTTCTAACGTTATTTCTGAGAAGTCCATACAAAACTTCTGTTTACATCATATAGGCCAAGTGGTCTCATAGCCACGTCTAGCTGCAAGGATGCCAGACAGGGAGGCTGGGCTCTGGGGGCACTAGCAGCTCTTGCCACAGTATCCCGGTACTGACCGTGATTAAAGGGCCTGCAGTTCTCACTGCATTAAAGCTCAGACCAGCAATCAACCACGTAACCCTGGACTTAACAGATCTTAGCTTGTTGCTTGTAGAACAAGAGGCTTGGAGTAGGTGAGTGTAATGGCTGGAAGGTCATAGAGGGAGGAAGGAAGTGGCACTGCCATCTGATGGCTAAAACGCACCTGAGGAACTCACCGGCCTGTTTCCCAGGCAGGAGTAACCTCCACTTCCACCTACACTCGGGGAGCAGTGGCTCTTCTGTAATATTTGTGTCTCTTATTCTCCCATCCAGCCTGCCCTCAGTGTGCAATATAGTTTAGCAGGGGAATCATGCCCCTTATTTCCCTATTTCCCTTTCCCCATTGGGATAACACTTTAAAAATATTTAACAAGGTGTCTCAGGAGCAAAACCATAAGAATATTTAATAAGTAGCAGGCAAAGAATAACATCAACTAAAATTTTAAAAATGCTATTTTTTTCAGCAATTACGGCTGATGTTTAAATTAGGGCCCCTGTGTCCAGTTCTGACTTTAATTTTTCCTCAGAAAGAATGCAGGCCATACGTGTACAGCTTCTGAGGACTATAAGACAGTGTATATATTTTTTGTCAGGTGACATCATCTCTTCCAGTGAAGGGAAAGAGCAATGTTGACGAGTCTTGATGATCACATTTAGCTTTTGAAAGTTAAGGGAGTGGATTCATAAGGAAATACATATTGTACAATTTAAAAAGTTCTTTTAAGAGGAGAAAAAAATCATAGTTGTGTGAAGATTTATTGAATGTTTTGCATTAAACCATATAATATTCCATAAGATTCCTGCGGTCTGTGAAAGACCATGTTCTAACTAGAGAGCTCCCATGCCTAATTCTGCTTAAGCTGCTATCACCGCATGGGCATGGCTGTGATGGTTTACACAGACGTGCACCCCCGTGTAAGGAGTATGTAGTAATCTACATGAAAAGCATTTGTGAAACAATTTGTACCCTCTGTTATAAAGTAAATTGGACTCTAGGGACTTGTGTGTTTATTAAATTCAGTTTCCTTAACTTGCTCATAAAAAATAAATCCATCCTTCTTTTTTTAAACAATCCCCATATATAAAACCAGAAACTAAGAAAGCATACTTTTAGACTTGAGACTTTTCTGGGGTTTTTTTTTTTTTTTTTGGCATTTTAAGAGAGAAAAACGTCTCAGAATTACAAGAACTTCCAAACTTTACAAAATTCAAATATAGATGTTAGCATAATTTGAGATAATATCATGCATGTTATTTAATTTTTGTTAAATAAATCCTTGTTTTAAAAAATCACTATATCACTCGGGGTCCAGCCAGGAGACAAAAAACACACAGAAATCCAAACAAGTAAAATTCATCATAAAGAACTAGTAACTAGTAACTAGGCATTAACTACTGAGAGGTAAAGAGAACTCCGAGGAATACAGGAACAGCAGACAGAGTAGCTGCTGACTCTGCGGCTAAGGCAGAGGACCAGAAGGAACCCATTTGGAGGGGGTGTGCTGCAGCCCCCTGGATGGTGGAGCATCTCCCTGAGGTGCTGCAGGCTGGCAAGCAGGAAACCCCAGCAGGGATGCCAGTGAAACTCACTAATGAATCACCTAGAGCACAGGTGGAAACCTCTGGGAACTGCCCACTGGGGGCCTGCCAGACTCTCTGGGTTACTGACTGGGGCACCAGCTGAACTTGCTGGGAAGCTGCTGCAGGGGTGCTGCTGAAACTTGTGGGCAGCTGAGCACCACAGGATGTCCCACATGCTAGCTGACGCCGCAGTAGTGGGAAGGGAGGAAAGAACACTAAATAGAGGAACAGATTCCCTTTTCTTCTCCAATATCTGTCTATTGTCCTCCACTGACAAAGTTTAGCCTTGTGCCAGTAGACGAGGAAGTGTTTAGAGGGTGCAGCTTCAGTACGACAAGGCAGGGCAATGAAGGGCGGATTTGGACCTGAAGAACAATAAATTGATACCTGGCACAATCACTCTGTTTTTTCGTTTTTTAATTTAAGTAACTGAACATGAATTTGAATTACTAAAATGGAAAAAAATGAAATTTGTTGCTGCTGTAATCTGAAGAGTAGCCATAACCAGTGATGTAGGGAAATTAACATTTGCCTAAATGAATTCACGGAAACATGCTATAATTAGGAAGGAAGGTCTAGGGGTCAAATGAAAGCATTTGAATCAAATTAAAGGTGTTTAAACGGAAACATCCAGGAGATCACTTAGTCCGTTGCTGTCATTCTAGAAGTTGGGGAGAGCCTGAAACCCAGAAGAATTCAATGACTTTTCAGGGCTAAATAGTTAGTTAGTAAAAGAGATCATTCATGTTCTATGAATATTTATTTAGTAAATGCTACCAGGGGCCAGCTGTGGCTCCAGGTGCAGGGGTACAGCAGTGAACGAGTTATATCCCACATTGGCAGAGCTTACATTTAGGATGAGAGATTCAGACAATAAACCCTTATCCAAATGAATATATAATAATTCAGGTACTAGGAATGCTATGACAAAAAGTAAAGTAGGGTAAGACAACAGAAAATAATGTAGGTGGGGAGGGTGGGGAGAGGCCGTGCTATTTATATTGCTGCCATTTGAACAGACACCTGGAAGGCGTTGTCCCCACTCTCAATCCAAAATACTCAGATAGGCAAGGGCTTTTGTCTAATATTTGGAATATTGTAATATATTTTCTAATTTAATGTAATTTAATATATTTTCAAATTATGTATTTAATATATTTTCTAATTATATGAGACTTTTTGTATTTGTATTCATGTTTTTATGGATAAGAATAGCAATCAAGGTTGAATGGTGCCCCAGTTCCTTTTTCTCCCATCTATTTTTATGAGGGGCCTAGGTTCTCTGTTTGCACAATGTTTCAGTTGCTCTCACTTTAGGAAACCAGGCAGATGGAGCTTGCTGGAAACCTGGTTACAATGGACACAGATCGTAGTCTCACAACTCAGACTGACCACATAGTTTGACAAGTTTCAACTCGTTGCATGATTTCTGGCGGTTTAGATATTATCCATCTCCTAAGGGCAAAGTTGAAAGTGCTGAAACTCTTTCAACAGTTAGTGCCCCACGTAAGATGATGTTTCAGCACTGGGATATTTCTTAATTATATGTGTTTTTACTGGATGTGTAAATAGAGAATAAAAGTTGCTGAAACGCCATTAACAATGGCTGTTGAAACTTTGCACCTTAAAAACTATATCCACGGAAAGAGAGTTGATCATTTGACGGGTAATATGTGATCGGGGTATTTCCTGACAAATATAGCTGACTTTACAACTGGTATCATTGTCACACTTTAAAAACTTCGTCTTAAATAGGCAATGTGGCCACAGACAGGTGATTTAGTTTTGGAAGCTAAAAGAAAAAATTTGTCCATGATTATTTTGAAAATGTCATCAAATTTTAATTTGATTTCAACTGAACCTTTTGCAACACAACTCGAAAATTTAGGATTAATCTTTATCTCCCTGTTACTGGTCGTTTATCCTGTCACAGTTTTTTGGTTTGTAACTCTATTAATCAATGTAAAATGAATTTCATTAACATTTTGATTTGTCAAAATTTGTGTCCTTTTAAAGGAGATTGTACTAAAATTCTGTATTAGTTGAAACAAAATTCTTCTCTTTTACAATAACTTTGGTTATTAAAATCACTTCGCTGAATTGCTATTTAACAGCATATAGATAAAGAAACATCTCTTGAATTTAATTGAAATTGTCATACAAATAGAGAATTTTAAATGCATTATTACCTTGTTTCTCTCTCCATTTTAGAGATGTTTTGTTATTAATTCAGCCCACTATGTGTAAGAAGGCTAAACTTTGAAAGAAAATTACTGCAAAATTCAAAGCATTATATGATAGGAATAATAACTTTAAAGTTTCTAACGTTCTTTTATATCTTTTAACTGATGCAAGCAGAAAAGTTGAGCTAACACGTCTCAATGTTTGCTTACAATGATCCAAAAGACAAAAACCCAGATGACAAAATAATTCCTTCCCTAATTAAAAAAAGGAATACATGTATAGTGTAGTACAAAGGATAAAGAGATGACCAATAAACTGCCAATTATCATTTTCTCTTATATCTCATCCTAAGAAGCTTTTAGTTAGTTTTTGAAGCAAATCAGGTGATAATTAAATGAGCCTGGAGGCCTCCTGGAAACGTCCAATTACTGTCCTCATGGACATCTGTCCTCTCAGTGATGCGCTGAGAGACAACCTCTGGGGCCTGGAGTTATGTTGGTCACATTCAAGGAAAAAAAATATTTTGTAAAGAGCAATGAATGAAAAGGGACAAAAGTTTTAAATAAGTTCCTTATCTCTTTTAGTCCTCAGACACCTTATGTTGAATAGCCAGATCATTTTATTATTGCAAATGCCAAGGTTGTAATCTTTTATTGCTTGCAGTATAGGCCTACAGCATTAAGTTAGTATAAAATTACATATAGTTTAATATATCTGTACAACACCTTTAAACAAGCTTCTCTAGGCAAGAAGGTTATCCGTCTTATAAATCTATTATTCCATTGTACATCTTGATAGCCTAGCATTGCTCCTAGCCATGTTTAAGCATTAAATAGTGCGTTATTATTTCACATAAATCAACCAGAGATGTGTGAATTCATAAATTTTGCATTTGCACAGACAGTATTTTAAACGTTTTACTGCTTCGTGGGAACTCAGAGCACAAGCCTGTACACAAATCAGGACCTGAGAAATTTCAGTAAAATTTAATATCACAATTACTTCTTCTCAAAGTCAATGCATGCATATTTTAGAAGTATTTTAACTGAGTCCAAAAATGAAAGCAAAATTTGACGAGTGGCTTTTTTTTGTTGGCATTTAGTCACCTTTTGTTATAATCAGCTAATGAGCTCTTTGGCTCTTTATTCTTTAGAGCAAAATGGTATAAAGAGAATAAGATCTTATAGAAATTTGAAATGAAGGAAAAAAAATATATCACAATCAGAAATCTTGGTAATTATGGGTAACGTATCAAAAGTAATCAGATAGAAAGTAGTATAGGATTGACAAGCTCAAATTACAATTAATATATAGCTTTACAGTTTGAACCTGAAATTCATTTTAAAAAGTCATAGCTTAGGCTATAAGTTACATGAGGGCAAGAATTAGAACTTTCCTAGGGATTTCTAGGCGATTCTCTCTGATTTAGAAGAATGCTATATTCTTTTTCTTATTTCTAGGCACTATGGGGAGTAATAGTGTTTCCTATTTCTTCAAAGTCTTCATTATTTTTCCCAGAAATTATTCCTTTTAGGGTTTTTTCTCTGTAGGAAATGTCTATAAAATTTAATGTGCAGAAGTTGTGGGCTCTGGAAAGGTCTCTGGTTTAATATGTATGTGTCTGGTGAAAATTACATTCCTGTTGAAATAATTCCTAATGTGTATAATTAACGGAATGAATGCTACGCTAATTTGAAAATGGCATATTTATCACCTAGAAACAGGTGATGTAGAAAGATAAATTGCTGTGAACACAGAGCTTGCTTCCAATCATCGTCAACTTCTGGACAGAAAGCTGAAAAGGAGAGAAGAGAAAAGAAAAAAAAATCTCATGAATTTTTTCAGACTGTTCTTAACTGAGATGCATTTTAGAGTTACAGGTAGGCAATTCCTAGGGGGATAAATGAGAAAGGACAGGTAAAAATAGCATCCTATCTTGGACCTTTCCTTTTGGAGTGAGTGACGTTTCATGATGAGGACTTATTACATCAGGAAACCAGTTTCTGTTGTCCTTTATACACTTTAGATATTTTCTCTGCCATTCTGAATCCTGCCCTTTCTTTCTTGATGGACTAAAAAGTTCAAACCTAAGGTTAACAGTGCCAGAAGATCATTGTTTAGAGACGAATCTCTTTACGATGAGAAGCAAAAGACAGACACAGTGATCTGCAGAACCCTAGAGCTACACAGAGTAATGACAAGCATTACCACACCCAGGCAGGCTTCGGAATATTAAAGAGAGCAGATCTAGTTACTATCCATAAAAAACGAATGGAAGCTTCTCTCTTACTCTGATGAATGTTGAGAATGGAGTGGCTTAAATAAATAAGCACTCCCCTTATTGTGATGTGTGACTATTTCGCATTCATTGGTTTGGGACCCATTTAGTTTTTGATGGTATTGCTACTCTTAGTTTCTTTTTTTGTATGAAAGTTTCATCTTATTGTCTGGGTCTAGACTATCAAGGACATAAGGAAAAAAAAAGATTCATTATAGAAATTACATTTTCTGAACTAAGCCAGAAGGCACTGTCTTTAGTTTAGCTCTTGTATAAACAAGACTTAGTGTTAACGTATATATTTATGTGTATATAATGTTTATGTAGCAATATATATATTTATACCACACAAGTGGCCCATGCTACCATTATGTAAATGCCTGTATTTTTCAACAGCTATATGGAAACAATTGACGGCTGAGGAAGGAGCATGTATAAACAAGCGTGTTTAAAAATTCTCAGTGTGTGTCAGCACCATTTAAATACATATAGATGTCTTTTTTCATAACACCAACTTTACCAGATAGAGGGAAAATCAGCAGAGAGATGAGCAATGAATATCTTGATTTCTAAAACAGAATGAATTTGCTTCACCTTTTTTTTTTAACTGGTTGTAAATAAGGATATAGCTATTTGAAATAAAAATGTATTCTTGTTCATTAAACTTATAGATTCAATTTCCATTGGATAAAACACAACTAAATTTGTTTTTTTGTGAAGAAGATTGGCCCTCAGCTAGCATCGATTGCCAATCTTCCCCTTTTTGCTCGAGGAAGATTCACCCTGAGCTAACATCCGTGCCAATCTTCCTCTATTTTGTATGTGGGACGCTGCCACAGCATGGCTTGATGAACAGCATGTAAGTCTGCACCTGGGATCTGAACCTGTGAACCCTGGGCCACCAAAACAGAGCATGCCAACTTAACCACTATGCCACCGGGCCAGCCCCCACAAGTAAATTTTTTAAATAAACTTTAGCACATCATCGAAAGCACTGTCCGTGTTTTATTGTTCCATCTTCTGTTTGTGTGGTCATTAATTCACCTCAAATCAAATGTTCAGCTTTAAGAAGCAATCAAGACAGTGGGCCAAAGCAAATCAAAAATTGATAGTCTCAATTTTTGTAAGTTTTGCCTCTATCTATTTTGTTAGACATGTTCATTAAAGACGTATCGTAAGCTTTTATACTGAGAAGTGCCATGTCTGTTGCACTCTTCATCTCTTCAAACAAGCTATATATAAATATACCTTATGTTTTTATTAGAATCTGTGGAGCTGGGTAATAGTAATGTGATATAGCCTTTTATTAGAAACAAAGTACCATATTTTATAAATAAAAATGACCACCACAGGAAAGTATGCAATAAGACTTTTTTGTTTTCTGTTTAGTACGAGTTGTCACTGAGCTATTTCTATCTGCTAAGAGGCAATATGGTGTAGTAGAAAGAGCACAAACTTTAGTGTCCTAGTACCTCAGTTAGAGAACAGATTTTATCATTTAACTCTTCCAGGCAGAGACGGCTAACTGTTCACCAAACTTCCATATCATACATTGATGGCCAGGAAGTACATACCCTGCCAGAGCACATGTCACAGTGTCCTCTACCCCTCGCATAGATAGAAGACTATGGCATGTGAGAAGTGATCCATGTCACTTCTGGGCTAACTTAAGAAACAGGTATACCTTTATTAATTTCTTTCACTACCCAAAGGCAGAGGATTCTGATGCCTCAGAAGAGGTCAGAACCACAAGATAGAAGAGGTCATAAAGGACTGTGGCAAAGATGGTTCACTGACTATAAAGACTGACAGTTCTAAAATATTACAGTTTGTTACAGCAGCTAGCATGGCCATGCAAACTAATACACACAAGATAAAACCTTGCGCAATTCACAGTTTCAGACAGCACTGTTTTTTCCGTATCTTAAATGCAGTAAAATTTGTAACATAAATACATTATGAGGATGCCTACGTCAAAGTGTTGCTGGGAACATCAAATGAGATAACATATGACAAAGTGTTTTATAGTTGCTAAACAAATATACAAAATGAACCATTCTTTTTTATTATCCTTTTGCTTGCCTTCCTTGCAACACATCGCTCATACTTAGGAGTTGGTCTGGGATTGTGTCAGTACCACATTCTGGAACATTATAAGAAATTACTTACAGCTCTTCTTTGGTTAAAGCTAAGTTCACATTATAAAAAAGAAATCTCATTAATATCACACCTTGAATCCCTCTTTTCTAAACTATCGATCATAATCCCTTACTCTCTCGGGAAGAGTAATCAATGTACTGTGGCTTTTTCTGTTTCACTACTTTGATGGGCTGCTATTTCTTGTCAGCATTGTACTATGTCATGCCATTTTTATCATCACCATGACACTGGGAGGTAGGTGCACTCTTTGCTTTCTTCACATGAATAAATTTACGCTCACAAAGATTAAGTGAATTGTCTGGTGTCACATAGCTAGAAAATGGTAGACTTGGGATGCAAACCTGGTTCAGGTTGACTCCAATGATATAGCTCATACCACCGTCTCCTTACCTCCGAGGTGGTTAGTGTTGTTTGCCCCTTCAATCCAAAGGAATAGAAACTTCAAAGACTCTGTCTTAGCCCAGGTTCTTCAGAAAACAGCCTGAGGCAAGGATTAGAGTCCTGGCAACTGATTTGAAAGATACACACTCATGGCGAAGAGATGGGGTGGGAATAAGGAGTGGGGAGAGAAAAGAAGCAAAGAGTGATGTGAAGCAAAGTGATGTGGTGTGTCACCGCACTGGCTCTTGCCTCAGAGGAAGCCACAAAGAGACCTTGCGAGTTGCTTGGCAGGTATGTCTGCCCAGCACAAAGGATATCCCCACACAGGCTGCAAGGAGAATTCAGATCACTGAGCAGTTGTGGGAGTGAGGAAGAGGGGGTGTGTAGCTGCTGCACATCCCTTCCCACTCTCACTTCCTGTGATTCAAAGTTCATCACTAGGAAGGAGTTAACCTCTCTCTCCTTTTGGGTTGCATCATTTCGTTCATTGGATGGTCAGTCAGAATGCCAGATCATATCCCATGTGTGGTGGTGTTTCATCCAAGTCTGGAAGTAACTTATAGGCATGACTGTGCAGGGAAAACTAAATAGTAGGGCCGAGCATGCCCAGGGCGGACACCTGGAAGGCCCAGGCATCACAATTGCAGGGCCTGATTGGAGGAAGCTGATGAGGGTCGAGAAGGCAGATGGCATGGAGGAAATATGAGGAAACACTTGAGATAGACATCTGATATGAGCCTTCAAATGATTCCTTCAGCTAATATTTATTAAATGCCAACTGTGTACCAGGCACTGTTCTAGCTGTAGAGAAACAGAAACAACAAAAAAGTTAAAAAGTCTCTGTTTTCATGAGGCATACATCCCAGTAGAAGACAAAGAAAAAGTAAGACAAATAAGTGCAATATATGGTATGTTGGAAGAAGACCAAGCTGGAAATGTGGATATGAAGTGTTTGCAAGCAAGAGTAGTCAAAAAAGTCCTTATTGAGAAGATTATGTTTGAGTAAAGACCTAAAAAAAGTGAAGAGTAACCATGGCAATACCTGAGCATGAGCAAATACAAAGGCCCCTTTTGGGAGCGTGTTGGTATATTCATGCAAGAGCAGGGAGGTGAATGGGGCAGGAGAGGAGCGAGAGAGTATAAAGCTGGATGAGTTTTGAGAATGTATACACCTGTGTGGCAATCATCCCCCTAGTCAAGATGTGGACTATTTTCATCATTTCCATAAGTTCCCTGTGCTCTTTTCCAGTACATTTCCTCTACCACCTGTCCCAAGCAACAATTTATCTTACTTATATTACCATAAATTGGTTTTGCCTATTCTAGAACTTCATAAAAATAAAAAATATATTACATATACTCTTTTATCTAGCCACTTTCATCTCAAGATAATGTTTTTGAGATTCATCCATGCTATATTTATCAAAAGACCATTCTGTTTTAATGCTATGTAATATTCCATTTTATGAATATACTAAAATTTGAATGGTGGATGCTTGATTTTATTTCTCTGCACACATTTTCTCCGTCTAAAATCCTGTAACAAAGTGGGAGTGCAAATTAAACTACATGACCCACACTTTTAGCATGATAGGATACAAAAACATCAAGCTTTAAAATTGCTAATTTTTTTTTGAGGAAGATTAGCCCTGAGCTAACATCTGCCACCGATCCTCCTCTTTTTGCTGAGGAAGACTGGCCCTGAGCTAACATGTGTGCCCATCTTCCTCTATTTTATATGTGGGACACCTGCCACAGCATGGCTTGACAGGCAGTGCCATGTCCACACCTGGGATCTCAACTGGCGAACCCTAGGCCCCTGAAGTGGAATGTGTGAACTTAACTGCTGCGTCACAGGGCTGGCTCCTCAAATTACTTTTAAGCAGAGTAATAAACGAAATCATAGCATGTTCCTACTGTCTGACACTGAGAGTATGGACAGAGGATGAGAGAAGGCTTAAAAGACTCTATAAAAAAGGGTATATGACTGGGGACATTTACATCAAACACATAAACCACTCCTGTAAGAAAAAAAGCCCAAGAATAAGATCCAAAATACTGAACACAGAGCTAGGATTTGGTAGTTTACTGCACTGTCTACAGAAAAAGGCCTGGAAAGTGAGTAAACTCAGGAATAGCAACATTGAGAAAGCATTGATCTTTGGGGATGTGACAATAATGGCAAAGAAGGAACTATGAGAGGAGAAATTAAGGATTCTGCAGAAAACAAAGTGAAAAAAATGATATCTTCACCTACTCTCTATCATTAAAGTATTTGCATTTTATTAAACTTACAGGAGAGGGCACTCTTGAACTAGTAACCCCATCCGTGAATTGAATAAGAATAGAATAAAAGCAGATCACACTCATTCAAAAATACTGTAAGAAGAAAACAGAAAATATGAGTCAAGTAATTTCAGCTGTTGAATATTCTCCCACCCAAAACAACCACAAAGCAGAGAAGTGTAAACAATACCTCAAACAGAAATAAATATTCTCTAAGCATTTGCATATTTTTTTGGGAGATATTTATTTATATTTTTAAAAATACACCTTGAATCAAAAGCTCAAAATATAATGACATAAATGTATATTAGCAAAAGAAAAAAATATCAGAAATGATGACTACATTACAAGGTATACAAGAAAGAATAGATTTGAATAAATATGTACAATTAAAGGTATTGCTCCAATCCTAATAATGACAAAAAACCAGATAATCTATAACACTTCCTAGGTTTAGGGACTATTCTGTAAAGACAGCTAGCAGTGGAAAGTGGTGACAAATGTATATAGTAGGTGAGTTGGCTGAAAGGTGGAAATAAAAAGCACTTATTTCATAGTTGAGGTGAGTAGGAAATAGAAAATTCTTCTTTGCCCAGGATCTTACATTATATCTATACTTATAATAATATCATTAGGGGATGGCTACTTCTAAAAGAGGGGAAGTTCCTGCTTAAGGTTAACCACAGACACAAGTCAGAGTTTTGTTGCCATGTAGAGGGAATGGAAACCCCACCTTTGAGACCCCGGCACTCAGAAAACGCTGTCCACTTTCCAACAAGAGCATGGTTTAACAAACAGCAGCAATCTACCACCGGGGGAAGTGCAAGAGTGTGGAGAAAGAGCAGCTATATGGTGGAGGGTGTGGAGGGATGGCTGAAAGCTGAGATGGAACAGAAATACTAAGGAAAGCCTCTGATACCCCAAGCCCAACTCTAAGCACAAGGCAATGATAGTCCACCACCAGCAGAATTGAAGTAAATCGTGCAAGAAAAGTGACCATAGTGACATCAGAATCCCTCTCAATCCTGACTAGTTTGACTCAAATCCTGACACTAATTACCTAAGAGTCATTAATTACTAATGACTTATGACAAAAGAATAAATATCATAAATAATGTTTACCTCATTCTGTACTGTTCTAAAAACTATATCTCTACTGTCCTATACATAATATTGAACAAAAAGTTATAAGATACACAAAACACAAGGAAAAAACAATCCTTTGTCAATAGACAAAGCACTCAACAGAACCAGCCTCAAAGATGATCAAGATGTTGGAACTATTAGAGATTTTAAAATAACTATGATTAATACATTAAAGGATTTAATGGAAAAGGTGGACAACATGTATGAACAGATGAGAAATTTTAGTAGACAGTCAGAAGCTATAATAATATAATGAGAAAAGAAATGCTAGAATTAGACCCATATACACATGTGCACACACACCGTCACAGATGAAGCATGCCTTTGAACAGTTCAGCAAATAACTTGATACAGATGAGAAAAATATCAGTGAAGAAAATATCAGGAAAGTATTGTTCCCTAAAATAATCTAAACTAACACAGAGAGAGAAAAAAGTGAGAAAAAACCCCAGAGCATCCAGGAGCTGTGTGACAATATCAAATGGTCTAACATATCTTTAATTAGATTCTAGAAAGAAAAGAGTGATAGAAAGATAGAAAATGAGTGGAGGAAATATTTGAAAATATAATGGATAAGAATTTTCCAAAAACAATGAAAAATATCAAACCTCAGATCCAAGAAACTTTAAGAACCCTAAATAGGACACATGCACACATATACACTAGTCAGATCATAGTGAATTGCTTTTAACCAACAACAAAAAGAAAATCTTGAAGTAAGCCAGAGAAAAAAATATCAATTACTAGCTGTCAGAAATTATGCAGTAATACAGAAACTGGCAAATTGATTCTAAAATATATATAAATTCCAAAGATATGGAAGAGTCAAACATTTTTTTTTAAAGGAGCAGTGTTGGAGGACTCTCACTATCTAATTTTAAGACTAAGTATAAAGTTATGGTAATCAAAACAGCATGGTGTTTGCAAATGGATGCAAACATAAATTAATAGAATGAAATAAAAAGAAATAGACTCACACACATATAGCCAACTGATTTTTGATTAGGTAATTTGATTGCAAAAGGATATTATTTTTAAAATATGTATTAAAACAATTGACATCCATATTAAAAAAACCAACAACAAACAAGCCAGCAAAACAAAATAGAAACCCTCAACCTATACTTTGTACCAAACACAAAAATGAACTTGAAATAGAAAATAGACCTAACATAGAACTGTAAAACTGCACAAGACATTAAACTAGAAAACATAGGAGACATCTTTGTGACCTTGAGTTAGGGAAAGATTTCTTAGGCAGAACACAGAAAACCTAAATCATAAAAGGAAAAAAAAAATTTACAAAATGCGTAACTGAAAAACACTCTTCACCAGAATATATAAAGAACTTTTACAATCCAATAATTAGAAAATAAAGAATCTAATTTAAAAAATTGGCCTAAGATTCAAATGGATGGTTCACCACTATGGAGATCTGGATTGCAAGTAAGTACATGGAAAGATGCTCAACATTGTTTGTCATTAGAGTAATGCAAATTAAAACCACAACAAGATACCACAAGAGAGAAGGAAACACTTGCATACACACACAAACCTATACTTGAATGTTTACAGTAACCTTGTTCAGGATTGTCCCAAATTGGAAAAACCCAAGTATCTGTTACCTGATGAACATGTGAACAGAATCTTCTGTTCTTTCCTACGCCTCATCAGTGCATCAATTAAATAGCAAAAGCAATAGCAGTAACTGTTTTTGACATATTCTCCCCTTCTCCATTTTAACAATATAATAGAAAAAAAAATTTGCAACTAATTTTCCATTTCACCGTTTGTGTAGACGTAGCCATATGCATATTTGTGGAATTTGTTAGGAACCTGGAATTCTCTCATAACGAAATACGTGGAAGCTTAGTTGCATTAATTACAACATGATAACTACTGGAATTTTGCTATCTGCTGAAAAAAATAGATTACAGAAAGTTAAGCCTTTTATGTCATTTCCTGCGAATTGAATTTTTGTGTATTAAAATTATTGAAAACATGTTATAAATCACGTCAAAAAATACTAATGCTGCAGCTCTTTGGGCTGACAAACGACAGAATACAGAAGAGACTTACTTCAGGGAGTGTTCCCTTGAATACTCCCCAATAAGCACATATTGGCCAGTGAACTATTGTGGACAATAAGGTAGGTTCAGACTTGGAGGCAGCAAAGGGCTGTCAGCCTCTTGTCTAGCTTAAGGAAACTGACCCGTAGGGTAGATTTCTTGGCAGGACTTTTGTGGTAGAGTCTTTATGTCAAATATCTTTCCCCATCCGCCTATTTTCTAACGTTTTCTTTAAAATTTGCCCATTAGAAATTTCAATAAATTAGAAAGACAATTATGTTTTCAAGCAATCCCTATTTAAAAATTAGAATGCTCTTCAGTATTTTAAACTTTCTGAAAACTCCCTTCATCTGTTAGTATGACTTCATTTCAAACACCTAGCTGAGATCAGCCAGGCTGGGGTTGATCCAGGTGAGAGGTTGGTAAACCGGAGATCAGGGCCAGCCTGGATAGGTTGCTGCGGTGAGAAGATTGGAGCAGCAGGAAGGAGAGCACCGAGTGTCTTTAGAAAGAGCGCTGGGATATTGAGGAACTTAAGTTTTCCCTCCTTTCTCCTTTATTAACATGCCCCACTTCCTACAAATGCTCCCAGAACAATGAATTCAAATCAGCCTATTAAATAACAAGGAATAGGGAAGTGAAACAAACATATGTTGAGCCCTCGATTCCAAAGGAAGGAAGGACGACCAGATCATGTACTCAAAACTTTACTAAGTGCTTTCTATTATCTTATACAACCCTCTCAAAAACTCTAACACACGAGAAATACTAAGTTTATTCGTGTTGTGTGCTAAATAAACTCGGCATGGTAACCTAACAATGGCAAATACTCCACTGTTTCTTTTCTGGAAGTATGCTTTTTGAATTCTAAACAACAAACAAACCTTTGGAAGAAGAATTTAAATAGTTGCATTTTATTAGTTATATGCAAAATTTAAGCCAGCGTCTCGTGTAATCATTTACGTAGAAGAACCACCACATTCCAGGGAGCAACAGGGATACTGCCTTTGGGGCCACACACCCCATGCTTGCTTTTCCATAGTCTCTCTACCCTTAAAAATTGTCAAATTAAAGCAAATAAACAAAAACATCCCCTCTTCTTCACAATCCCCGAATACCATCTATAGATAGCTTACAACATTATGAATGCTAATCAGCAGCCATACCTAAGCATAGAATCTGCTGGGAATTCATATCTATTTAATTTACCAACCAGTTAATAAAACACTCTGGATACGATTTCCTTTAGAACTGTGACATACGGAACCATATTGAAGGTGACATAAAAAAATATGCTGCTTGTTTTCTTGACAGACTGTTCAAGAAACCTCAGAAAATTGAAAACATCTATAAAGAATAGCCCTTGTTTCAAGATAAAAGTCTTTTATTGGAATGAATGTTTAATTATGAGCTTTCCGTAATTTAAAAAGTGCAGTATACTTACTTGTTAATAAGAGATAAATAGATAACTAATTTTCTAGTATTTTTGCATGGAGAAAATAAAAAGCATATTCTAGATCAGAAACTGGTATATAATTTCCCATACTTTCATGTTGAAAATTGTAAAGCTAGCCTAAATCTTGAAAACATAAGTGGTTTGGGAGTGATCTCTGCCCATATTTCATAAGAGGGGGGGAAAGTTGCTTAGTGCTTTAGAAGGTAGTGAGAGCCTATGATTTTCTTGACCAAAACAGCTTTCATTCTCTCCCTAATCTTAATACTATCCAGGAATTTGAGGGTCTTTCCATAAGGAGTTTTGAAATGGAGCTAATTTGGTGTTAATTAAATATCTTGAAGTAGGAGAGTTGGAGACAGAGAGGAGACTCATCCGTTTGCAGTATGTGAGGACTGGAAGGAGAGATGCATTTTCCACCCTCCCGCATATGTTCACACGGACAGAATGAGGTGGATTATTTCTGTGGGCTTGGTTGGTTAACCTCCAGGAGCAGGCAAGCATGAACAGAATGATGAGACCTGGAAAGATATGAATTCAGACCACAAAGACTGAGAAGTCAACGATAGCCACTATCAAGGCCAGAATCTTGGAAAACTCACAGAAAATGCTATTTTTCTAAAGGGCTGCAGGCAGCTCATACCCCTCACCCCTGCTCCCTTCAATCTCAATTTCATCTGCATGACTTCGAACCCATTTAATTGGCCTTCTGCCCAGGTAGAATTCATTTTTGGTGCTGTCATCTATTAATCAGCTCTTTAAAAATGATCTTTCACTATCAGGTTCCTGTCTACTCCAGCAGCCTTTTTTGAAACAAAGCTTCCTGGCTCTTTGCTCTCCAACCAACTCTCCTGTAAAGGACCCAGCAACTCTGCCTTGAGTCCCTTTCCCCTTCCTCTTCTGGTGAATTCCTATCAGCCTTTGGACCCATATCAAATCTTCCTTAAGCAGACTTGCACAATCTCCTGGACTAGGTCTGATCTTACACAGATGTCCATTCCCATGCTCCCACTCCACTCTACCCTGCGCTTCCTTGTAACACCTATCATAATTGTAGTGGATTAATTACCTCGCAATTATTTATTGTCTGCCTCCCTCGTTAGGACTTAGGCTCCCCATGGGCAGTAATTGTGTCTCTATTCTCATTTCTATTCCTAGTGTCTACCACAGTGAATTCCCATTCTAGGTGCTCAATAACTATTCTTTGAATGAATTGATAAAAGGACATCTTTCTTCGGAAGAGGAGATCATCCTCATTTACATCAGATGGTAGGGCTATTTCTAGACTAAATGGGAAATTTTTCTTGGGTCCTGTGGTGTGTATACTTATTTATTTTTCTTAGAACCTCTGTCTCTGAGCTTTCTTTTTACTCTTGAAATACAAATCTGAACAAAGACTAAGGCACTAACATGTACTTACAATCCTGTTTCTGTAACTTATAATTTACATTTACCATATCTCTGAGATCATTCTTAGTCAAGCAGAATTATTCAAACTATTGTTGCTATCATGCAAGGCATATACGCTATATCAGATAAGTTCTAGGCATTTAGAGACTTTTAAAACAATTTTAAGAAGATAAACTGTTGAGAATTCACTCATAAGTTCAAACTTATGTATGTAATATTAAATTTATGATTAAGATATTCATTATTGCATTTTAAAAATGAAATATGTTCTAAAAGCTTTTTTATAAGGCATTTTTTGTCCAATGTTGTGGTTCAAAGTCTTTACAATCCTTAGTTTTCAATTGGTGTTCGTTTTATTTTGGTATTAACTGGTTTACAGATACATTTGACAATTGACATGTAACAATATCACAAGAAGCAACTGCACCTATTTTTGGTGAAAGCCTGCATGTTTTCTAGTGAGGAAAAGCCCACTTGACTGGGAGTCAGGAGTCTGGGGATTTCAGAGGGAGTTTTACGGATAAATGGTGGGGTGGCCGTGGGTGAGAGAGTTACCACCTCTTGCACCTCACTTTCCTGGTCTATAAAATGTGACATTTTCTAGTGTTTTCTAAACTGCGTTGTCCTGGGTGCCAGTTCTACGCGATGTTAGTCAGTATTCCATGATAAAAATGTGATAAAATAAGCTTAGGAAAAATGGAGATAAACGAAATTAGTGGGTTTTTTTCCTGTGGGATTTCTCGGGACCTCTTATATGCAATCTCCAGGATTAGGCAGTTTATGTATTATCTTCAAGGTGGTTTGACCATGGAACTCTTTTTTAAAGAATTATCTATCAACACAGTTATTGCTAGGCAATACACTATCTAAAATATTTTAAAGTTTTAGTAGAAATTTAATTTGTGGCTATAGAAGTTTTTTTTCAATGAAAACAACAAAAAAGAAAGATGAGTAATTGTGAGGAAAAGATGAGATTCACATATTAAGGGAAATTTTATTGAGTACTATAGTTCCTATTTTTTATTTTTAGATTATGAGAGGGGTTTATATTTCTTATAGATTGAACACATCAAATACACTATTTTTTTAAACTATTTCTCTCTTTATAAATTTTAGAAGTTCAGAAAATGATAAAGAAAATTATAAGGAAAACAGAACCCACATGGTAGGAAAGTTCTTACAAAAGGGAACTTGTTGTCCCTCTTGTTTCTTCTTGATACGTAAGGTAGAGTCATGCTGGCAAATGCTGGCAAATGTATCTTCTCTGGATGTGCAGAGATGTCTTTTTTGCCTGCCTAGATCCCCGTAGTCTGGACCTGACTTCTTCCATCCTAATACTCCCAGCGTTTAGGGTGATGAAAGATAGTCAGCCCAACATTAAGCAGATGACAATAACAACCACAAATCCCAGGTATCAGATGCATGCTACTGAAGGAAATTACAGAGGGAAATCTTATCAATTGGCAAGATGAAATGATGGTATAAAAATGGACTTTGGAGGTTGTTCAAAGAGATTCATCCTTGTGCTTTATTAGGACGAAGAATTTGAGTGCTTTAGTGGAGGCACATTTCATGACTGCGGATTCCACCATTTCCAGGATCTACTGGCATCAGCTTCATTAGTTACAAGGATCTCACCAGACCCTTGGCGTCCTCAGTCTTGGCCACCATTTGTCACTGGTGATGCATATAAGGGCTAACGTACATGTTTAGGGTAGAGACAGACCTGACTGGGACACTAGGCACGTCTACTGGGGAAAGTGAAAGGCAAGGATGAAATACGTCTCTAAAATAAACACACACTACAACTGCACTTTGTTTTTAAATTTTTCTTTAGACTTCTCTTTCATTTCCCTCCAGGTACAGCTTGGCTAGCCCTTGTACTCCTAAACTAGGTAATTAATCCACATGAACTTGCACCCAATGGGGCAGTCAGGATGATATCCAACTTGGCTCTTAAGTTTTATGACCTGTGACTGGTTAAATTTGACGCATAGCCTGTGAAAACATTGTAATGCTTTGTTGAAAATTATGTATTTCATTTTTTGGCTATAGAAAGCGCAAAGGAAATCCGGGGGTCATACATAGCTATCATTCAATTTAATACTATTTTTTTCATGTAATAGATGAATGAGTTTGGTGTATCTCAGTACACAGTGTTTAATTTCTAGGTGATTCCAATATAATGAAGGATTTCATTCTGGACAATTATTCAATTGTTCTTGATAAAAGTTATTAATTCACTAATCAATACTAAAAGAAATCATTTGGGGGCCGGCCCCGTGGCCGAGTGGTTAAGTTTGTGCGCTCTGCTTCAGCGGCCAGGGGTTTTGCTGGTTCGGATCCTGGGCGCGGACAGGGCACCACTCGTCAGGCCACATTGGAGTAGCGTCCCACATGCCACAACTAGAAGGACCTGCAACTAAAGTATCCAACTACGTACTCCGGGGATTTGGGGAGAAAAAGCAGAAAAAAACAAAGAAAAAAAAAGAAGATTGGCAACAGTTAGCTCAGGTGCCAATCTTTAAGAAAAAAAAGAAAAGAAAAGAAGTCATTTGATCCAATTAAAATATGGTGGGTAGTTATACAAGAAAAATGAAAGTCATACAAAGCTATTTCTTAATTAAAAAAGGAAGGAGAAATAAAAGCAAAAATATGAAAATCCAAGTATCAAAAATTCTTTTTATCTAAAATATTTTAGTAACAATAATATATTTTGAGTGTTTCCATTTAGGAGCAATGCTCCTTGAAACCTGACTAAAAGTCATGAGATTCCTTTTGTAAATCATATACCAAAATCACAGTAATGCTCTTGGACAGACAGCAGGTGCCATGTTCCTTTGAATCTTTTCACCTTATTTTTCTAGGATAACCCACATGAAAAATCAATGACATTGTCTTTATGAAAACACTGTTTGATGATACACCATGCCCTAAGTGCATCCAACTTCCCTTTTCTTTAATAATGGAAATCTTTCTTTTTCAGTTCATTTAATCTGCAGTTCAAGTCCATAATCCTAAATAAAATTTAAGTCTCATGATAAGTTTAAACAAAAAATCTTGTGGGGAAACTTTTGAAAAGAACTCATCACACCAGCTTAACTTGCTTTTGTTAGTGCTGGCCAGGCAGTTATTAACCTTCTCATTTCACTGATTATCACTGCTTTATGAAGGCACTAACCAGATCATCATTTCGTGAGATGAGAAAGTCAATTCCACATATTTCAGGTTATATTACCTTTGGCATAAATTATTCAGATAATCACTCTGATTCTTTAATTATATAGGCTTGGCCCAAAGTTACCTCTGTAAGTAAAGATACAAGCAACACAAGAAAGTAAAGTTAACTGCATAGAAAATTCCTTTATGTTTATTTCTGCTGAAAAACGATCTTAGTGGCTTCTGTTATTTGAGCTTCGATCTAACTTTCAAATAAAACTTAGTCTTGTATCAGAAAAACATCTCCCTATAGTCTAATTGCATATATTGTAAGGGAACTTGATCTTTTTTCATTCTTTAAATTACAACTCATTTATTTAAAGGAATACTTGTCAAAAGAAAGCTTTAAGTAGTGAGTTAAAAAAGCAGTGTTAAATAATTGAATTGACTGTGATAAAATTGCCTTAGTTTAAATAGACTAGTCTGTTTAATGAATTGTGCTTTTATAGGGTGAGATAAATCTAATGTGAACTCAAGTGGGTCCACCAGAAACACTGAATTTGGATAGATTAAAAGAAAGTCAAGACAAAGCACTTATAATAATGCAGTTAGATTTGATTTTATTAAAATTGTACTCGATTATGGAACAGTCTTTTCTGCCAGGTTAATAAGAATGAACTTGAAATATAACCTTACACACGTCTTGAACAGTTCAGATTACTTGAAGAAGTACTGTGTTTGTTTTTTTTTTTTTCTCATGTAGAAATAATAACTTGAGGCTTAATTAGGAACACAGCATTGAACTTCCAATTTTTAGGAAGAGATTCAACCTAACAAACCTTCAACATTGGATGAAATTATTTTGGCCCTGAGATCGTGGCAGGAAGTTAATTTAGTATTTTAAAGTAAATTTGGCAGGTTTTCTTTCCAGTTGAGCGTTGAAAAGCGTTTTTATAACATACCATTAAGCTACCACGCAGTCAGCCCTGGTAACAATACCTGGTTAGCACTTCAAAAGAGAGACTTAGCTGGAACATTTTGCAGTCCTCGATTATACTTCTTGTGTTGTTAAGTGTTGAAATACATTTTAAATGCTTAAAAACAGAGAAGCAACTTGCGAAAAAAAAACCCTGAGCTAAAGCAAGTACAAACATAAGGATCTGTTCTCATCAAAAAAGAATCATGCAGAAGATTGTGGATATGTACTGGGTTGGCAATTCATTTTCAACTTGGCTGAATGGTGGAAACGGAATTCTTTGTTACATAGGTCAAGGCCGAAAGAAAAGAATAGGGAAAGATATTATCAGTTCACACATACCATTGAAGCCTTCCACAAGTTCAGAGCTCTCTCTTCTTTTTATCTGGCCTAGGAAATTCTACTTCAGTACTTATCTGAGAAGTAGCTTCTTCACTTAAGGCAAAATTCCTTTCACCATCCACACAGAGAGTGCTTGCTTGGTATTTATGTTCTTACTTTGAGAAGTTTCTAAAGATTGCAGTGAAAAATATGAAGTCAAATTCAAGTTTAAAATATGTAACAGAGATATTGAATCCTCATTTTAAAGTCATGGTCTAGTTCATACTAGCAGGCAAAATAGGGTGTTGATATAACCTGAATAATTCGAGTTCATTCTCAAACTTGATGTTTGTTATTTTTAGAATATTTAGAATAGGCTTTTTCATAATTAAACCTTTTGTTTCTTATTACAGAAGTTATACACGCTTGCTATGGAAACATAAAATGATAGAAAAGAAAGTAAATAATATCCACAGTTCCATCCATTTATCATCTATTCAGCAACAATTTATTGAGTGCCTGATACGTGAAATTCGTATTTTACACCTTTATGGACTTTGTGGTTTATTAGAGATAACAGATATTAAACAGATGGTCACCAAAACGACTACATGATTACAATAGGCTTAAATGCTATGAAAGCAGAGCCCAGGGTTCTCTGAGGATGCGTAAAGGGGCGGCCTATTCTATACGGGGGGTGGGGGGGGGTGGGGAGGGATGGAGTGCTTTGAGGATGTGTTTTCATTTGAGGTCTGAAAGAGAGCAGTAGCGGGTAAGAGTGGTGAATGGGAGAAGAGCCTTTTAGATGGAAGGAACTGCACACAGTTGGCCAGGCCCCGAGGCTGGAAGTCCATTGGCATGTTCCAGGAACAGAGACCCAAGTGACTGAGAGTAGTGAGTGAAAAAGAAGTGGAAAAGAGGAAGCTGGAACAGTAGGGAGGAACCACATCACATAGGATCTTTTAGATCGTGTTAAGGAACTTGAACTATATTCTGAAAACAACTAGAGATAAAGACCATTAATATTTTGAGTTAACTTGTTCTCTCTTGCTCTTTCTCTTTCAGTATTTTTTAGAGGATCAGACATTATATACTGTTTGTAACTCACTTTTTCTCACGTACTTTGTAGTTTATCATTCTATATCAAATGTTCTTCCACAACACAATTTTTTTGTGGCTAATTTGTTTCATTATATGTGTTTTTCACAGTATACTTAACCAAACTCCTATTTTATACCTTTGGATTTTTTTTATTGCTTTAGCTATTATTAACAATGATATGATGAACATCCTTGCAGATAGATATTTGCACACATCCATGCTTGTTTCTTAAGGAAAAATTCACAAACACACAACAGGATTTCTCTGTCAAAGGATAAGGGCATTTACAAACTTTTAATATGAGTTGCCAAATCGCCTTTCAAAAGAGTGGAGCAATTATTTCCACGGTAATGTAAAAGACCATCTGTGTTAAATAAACTTTTTGAGCCTAAGTTACGGAGATGATTGGAGGAAATTTACAGGTTCTGTGATATACTCTCAAATAATTATTTGCAAAAATGGAATCTACTTGAATATTTTTGTTTCATAACTACGTTTAAGCCATGTGCATGGAAATCCATAAAGTTCCT
Source organism: Equus przewalskii (assembly GCF_037783145.1). Taxonomy (NCBI): domain Eukaryota; kingdom Metazoa; phylum Chordata; class Mammalia; order Perissodactyla; family Equidae; genus Equus; species Equus przewalskii. The sequence continues at coordinate 8,872,901 of NC_091849.1, forward strand.
GTCTTCCTATCTGGTTATTTTTAATTAAGAGCTACACATCCCCCTTGTGATATCATGGTGCAATGATCACTAAAATATGTTGTAAGCTTCAAAGTGTGTAGGTGATATGTAGTTTTTTACATTTGTATGGGTAGTGAAAAAAGTTAGCTTATAGACTAAGATATATGTAGAAACTCTAAATATCAAAAATTTCTATTTAGGGCAAATTATTGAAATGAACAATTAGCCATCTTTGACGCTGTGTGTAAAAATACGAAAGATAACAGAAATAAATGCAAAAACAGATTTTAAAAAGTGTTGAGATAAATTAGAAAAATATCTTTTACTCAGTATGATTAAGTCTAACCTCAGATGCTCCAAGCTATTTTTAAGCAATTGCTTAAAATTTTCAGCACTAGGACTGATATGCTATCACTGGATTTCTCATTAATTCCAGCTTTGACTCTTGGCAATATATCCCAGCTTGGATCAGCCTCTGGCTCTTTGGCTTCCGCATCCAAATTTTGTTCTCTCTAGCTTTTACTCATTGCTTTCCTTAATGGATCTTGGCTTTGCTTGACTTTTTGGATTTTCTTACTCTGTATAACTTCAAACGGGCAGACTTTCCTCACCCCATGCCCCATTTCACCCCACTATGGCTATTTGGAAGGCACAACCCTGGGAACCATTGCCGAGACAGTCCTGGCCATATCATCCATGAGTTTGGGCAGGTATTTGAACAAATAAAGTAAATATTTTCTTAAACTATTTGACAATTGTTTAAATTTCTCTATAAATTATCATATATTTACGGTAATTTCCTTTTGTGCAATTTGGGTCAAAAATTTTTTTTAAAGATATCCTTCTTATCTCCATTGCTATCTTATCTTGTAATTGTTGGTTATGAGATCTAACTCTGAGCCAATGAATTAATATTTTACTTGAATTCATAAATGGGGATACAGTATTTTACAATGCAAACACCCTGAGAGTAGGTATACTCATTGCAATGATGTAATCATTTTCTAAATGTGTTTAGATTTTCTCTTTTTGGAGAAATGAGAGTAGACATAGTAAATTTTGTGAAATGTGGGTAGATCTATTCCCCACTCTTGCCCCTTTCTCTTACAAGCACATGGACTTGTATGTTCCCGACATACGTAACTAATTCCTAAGCTAAGTTTCTAATTCAGAAAGGGCTCCAGGAGTTCAAGGTAGGAGGGGGTGCTTAGTGAGTAGTTAGGGAAAGTTTCTAGAAGAAAATAGGCCTTGAAGAGTAAATATTATTTGGGTAGGTGGAAAAGAGAAGACAGAGTGAGATGAAGGAAACCATTTTGGCAAAATGAAGGAAATGCGTGGAGCATGGCATGACTCTGGGAAACATTTCAACAAGGCTTTCAAAGTTTTGCCATATTTTGTGCTATGATAACTGACAAAGTGTTTTTCTTCATACATAAAATTAATACACTTAACTGACCCACCTTTGTTGGGATATGTACTTTTAAACTGTATTTTCTAATAATCATGATGGCTTTACACAGCGTCAACTTGTTTGATTCTTACTCAGGAACACATGAGGGTCAAAGAATGAGACCTTGGAAAACTTTTTTCTATATTAAGCAAATCAGATGGGGAAAATAGCTATCTAATCCACCCATTTCTTTAGCCTTTCAGTTATTTTTTCACTCTTTCCTCTTCTTTGCATATTACAATCAAATATTTATCAATTCTTGTTGGATTTTCATCCACGATTACTTTTATGTTTTCCTTTTGGTTCTTTTTATTCATGGAATATGGTAATATTCTCCAAACTGATCTCTCTGATACCATTTCTTTCTACTCCAGTGCCTGGACATCACAGTAATTAACATATTTAAAAATAATGCTTCTATTTCAAGTCATTTCCCTGATCAAAATCCCTGTATTGGATTTCTATCACCTGAAAGGTGGAGTTCTCCACAGTCTGGCCCAATTGCATCTCCTGCTAACACCCTCCAAGGGCCTTCTCCTCCAAATGTTGATTCCGTTCCCCAATGTGGAGAGTTTCTACTTCTCCCCTCTGGATTCATCATGGTCAGTTTTAATAGTTACTTCCTTCTTCACTAAGCAAACAGTCTTATGTAGATCCTACCACTTGGTTGACTCCTTTTCTGATCAATCTTGTCCATAGAGCTTTCTTCCAGTACATTCAAAATTGAATTAAAACTCATGTAACACTTACAGCCTATCTTGTATTGTTATTGGTACTCTTTCACATATCTGGTTTTTCCAATGAAAAGATAACTCCTTAATGCTATATGTCAGTTATACCTCAATTAAAACAAATTTTTAAAAAGATAACCCTTTTGAAGGCAGAGACTAACTTTCTATTCACCAACTACCACAGATTCAAGGACAGTGTTTTCCCACATAGTAGGACTTATTTATGACATTTATGGTGGCAATGATGAACATCCCCAGATGACTACACTCTTTAGAAAAATTAAACTGTCAAGATAAAGAAAGTCCCAGACTATACTCTGTCTGTTTCTTAGGTATCCTTTAAAGATCACGAACTTCAGTGGTAAAAGAAAAAAAAAAGCAAGGCATGAGGAGACAGAGCTGCTTTTCACACTCTAGATACTCAATTTGTCAGGTTTTCTTGGGTGAGTTCCTTCTATTCAACTGTTGCCATTCATCTTGATGTCTTCGGTAGCATTTCAGAGGTTAATAACAAAAAGTACTACATATCTAGTGGTTCCTGTGTCAGGCATTATACCAAGTGTGTTGCATGAATTATCTCATTTGGCATTCATGCCATTCCTACGAGATAGACATAATTTCCATTTCACTAAGGAGGAACTGGAAGCTTTCAGACCAATATGATAGAACAAGTAGATGGTAAGACCAAGATTTTAATTCAGTTGGAGCTGGATCAAACACTTTTCTCTCTCTTTCTCAAACTTCTGTTATTGAGAAGATTCTTTAATGGTCCAAAGTTAAAAGAGAATATAATGTAGATGATTAGGAAAACATTTTCCTTTTCCTGGGAAGCGTGATTCTTTGATTACACAAGGTCACAGGAGATATATGAAAGAACTTGTCCTTAAAGCAAGGTAAGCATTTGTTCCGACCAGGTGGAATGTTAAAAGGTGATACAGGTTTTATAGGTAGGCATGACATTTGCCGGTACATTGATCTGTTACTTCCAAAAAGAAATAGTTTTTATTTTCCTGCTTCTAGCCACAAGATTATTGATTTCCACAGAAGGTATGGGAAGACACTGGAAGTAGAATGCAGAAGATTAGAAATAAACCCATCCTAAAGGATGAAGCATTTTAGAAAATTGATGAAACAAAAAGCTTTTATTATCCTGCTTCTTCTTATTCTGTCACCATGAACTTTTTCCCTCTGTAAGGGAATCTATCTTCCCAAGTAGGGAAAAATGATTTTTAAAAAGATAAGCTTGATAAAATTAATTTAAACTTAGCTATATTAGGGTAGCATTAAGGCACTCCCGGGTACATTTTATTGGTCCATTAATATAGGCCCCGAGTGGTTGAATACACCTAAGGCGTGCACTGTATTAATGAACCAATAAAGCATGCCTTGGAGTGCCTTAATGATATATTACAGCCATCTCTATTACATACATAAATGCACTCTTTGCTGGGTGTCTTGCATAGTTTTAAAGAAAATCTTCAATTAACCCAAAATATTGCATCAAGAACTCTTACCCACAATAAAAAAGAACAACAAAGAATCCTGTAATTAACTTCCTGGGCTAGCTATCCATGAGGTGATTCTGGGTTGATCTAATCTTTGGAGCTTTTTTGCTGTAATACTTTGGAAGAATTGCTTGTTTGGATTTAAAATGGGATATTTTCAGGAAAGGAAACAGATGAAAGCTGACAGAATTCGTACTGATCTCCTTTCCTTATTTAAAAAATCCAATCCTGTCTTGTGGTTATGAAATTAAATAGGTATTAATAGATGGATCCAAATATTAGCTCTCTGTGTTTGTATTAAAAGGACACCTTTTAGGCATTTGGGGAAAATTTTTGCAGAGCAATAAAGAATGCTGCACACTTGTAGGCACACTTGACAAGGTTGAGAACATGTGGGGTCTTGTAAAAGTGTCTTCTCCTGACCAGCATGGTGTTCCATTCTTATTTAACTCAACATTAGCCCTCCTGTCGTTTCACTGGAGTCATAAACACAGACACATTTCTATGAGTGGGAGAAGCTGAAGGAGGGAATGGAGAAGAGGAGATATAATAAGGATGATGTTAACGAATATCATTTGTTTAGAGATTATTATACACCAGACTGTGTTCTAATTATTTTTACATCTGTTTTCTCCTTTAATCTCTGCAACAACCCTGTGAGGGAGATACTCTTGGAATTGTTGTATAGATGAGGTATCTGAAGCAAAAATAAAAACTTCTCCAAGTGGTGGAGCTTGGGTTTGACCCAGACCGTCTGAATCCAAAGCCTGTACTCAAGTGGGTAAAGCTTGGTGTGGTCACTATGAGAAGAACATAGAAAAATATTAAGTTAGTGCTCTCTTTGTATTGCAAGCACTTTAGGGTAGAAGTCTTTTCTAAATTCTATTTACCAACGTATTACATTCTACATAATGTTCCTCCTCTCCACATAGAGGAGAGAGAGCTGGTAGACCTCGAGAAGCCTCTTAGCAGAGACTTTGAGGATGCAAAGTGACTTGCTTGGAGCAATGATCTAAGACCTGGTGGAAACGGACATATTGCGATATGGTCAGATGCCAATGGTCAGAAACAAGGTAAAATGTAAATGTCACATGATCTGACCAGGGCAAGAGAAGGTAACGCTTGACAATCAGACATCCTTCCATTCCCACTGATGCTGTGGCACTAAGTAGACCCCCGGAAACTAAGACGCCACCCCTGGGATAATGAATGAGTACAGAAAATCTTCAGACCAGACTGAGAAAATACTGTACTGACTGATTAACCCTGAATCTGACCACTAGATTGAATGAAGACTTGAGAGAGAAATTATTTGTTAAAGAAAAGATAAAGTAAAAGTTTTTTTGTACATGTTGGAGGCCTGAGATTTGTACCCTCAGTTGTTTTATTCACAAACATTTTAATTGCTACAGATTTGCATCCTAAGAAAACTTGAACTTGAAGTATTTAAAAAGGCCATGGAAATTACAGTTTGTTTTAGAGTCATAGGTTAGGTGTCAAATCATCATAAAACTGGCCTGTGTGAAGAATTGCATTTGAGCTTGATTTCTTCTTTAAAAAGATTTATAAAGTACTAGGAATTTCATTATTTTGTATGCTTTTTCTGAGCCAGTTTCCCCAGCTGGATTTTATAATCCTAGAGAACAGTGGCTGATGGATCTTTTCTGCCTCTATTTGATTTGTATTCGTAGTTTATATTTGCCTTGCACGTTTTGTAATCGAATGGTATAATTCTCTTGGCTTCATTTCCTGAAGGGCTTGATCCACGTGTTGGAAGATACACTGCAACATTTTGCACTCAAACATTAGTATGCAAGGAAGTAGGTAAAAATAAGCCTTACTGCATTAAAAAAAGTTCAGAAAAATCTACCAAACCAATTATACAACAGTATCTTTAAAAATCCCACATACACTGCTTATAAACAACTGACCCCTCTTTTTTAAAAAGGTTACTGAAGGTTACTTTTTAAAGACCATTACGTTGTTGCTATTTATAATGAAGTGGCAATTTAATACGGGGCAGTAAATCTACCACAGAGTTTCAGTAGGTAAATAACCGCACCATGCAAGGTCGCTGTGTTTATTAAGTGACTCATCTGTTGGCTTATGTTAAATGTAGGAACCAGGACATCAGCTCTTCTACGAAGTTGACCAGATGAGTCATCCCAATGTGGTCAGTGTCATATAATAAAGGAGCACCAACATGTAGGAGATAATAGTGACAGCTGGACATTTGCAGTGAGTATTTTAGTGGATAATCTCATTGTCCTTACTTTTAAAAAATTTAATGCTAGTGTTGCCAATGGAGACATCTTTGCGACTCTAATAACAGGAACCTAAATGTGTACGGTGCATTAAAAATTTCTGAAGCACATTCCCAAGCAATATTATCTTGTTGGATACTTTCTACAACGCCATGACATAGATGGGGACCATATCATCCTCTTTTCAGGTGAGGAAATTGTTGCTCAGAGAGTATAAGTAATTTACTTAAGGTAATTCACTACTAAGTGATAAAACGGATTAGAACCAGGTCTTCTTACGAGTAGCTAAGTGTCCTTGTCATTCTCTTCCTCACACCAAGACTTGGATATCAACAGGTCAAGGCAGTGTATCCAGAGTCCAAGATGGTGGACTAGGCATGAATGTTGAGAGGGAAACAGAGGGAAGAAAAAGCTGAGCCATGTCTATGTTTTGGACATAGATACCTTCTTCTAATTTTGTAGAACACCATGGGATAAACTGGCAATGCTTCTGAATGAATTTTATAGATCAGAGATTCAACTGAATCTAAAAACAAAATGGAGCTATGATTGGAAGACCAGATGGGATTTTTAGCCTCCAATTGATTCAGAAAACTTAACATATCCTGGGACTCTCATTCAACAAATTTTGACTCTACTTTAACTACCTAAAATACTGTATTGTGCAACATAGTGGTGTTCCACATTAACAAAAGTAGGAGACAGTCATGGGGCAGATGGTAAAGCATTGGACATAGTGCCAAAAGGCTGAGTTTAACACCAAATTCCGTTGCCTGACTTGGACAAGTCATTTATCTTCTTTGTGGTTTAATGTTTTCAAATGAAAAATGGGAATAACAATACCTACCTCATAGAGGTGTTATGAGGATGAACCTATAGATTACAGCAGTTATTCACCCTTGGATGGATTTTAGGATATCAATGAACCCTCCCAAATTGAGTGCAGTAGAATCTGTAAGGGCCCAGGTACAGAAGTCTAGGGCGAGTCTTCATTATTTACATCAGATTCTCAAAGGATAGTAAATGATTAATGATTTTGAACTGTGAAACGCTATATAAATATTAGGATTCAAGGATAAAGAAGCAATACCCAGGAGGGAGAGATGAAGCAGTAATTTTCAGTGGGAGGAAATGTCTATTTGTCTCTAACAAACTTAGACCGGAATTCTATAAGATGTTTTGGTAAGTCAAATATACATAAAAGATAAATTACCTGTAATGGCAAAATTACTTTCATTCATAATAATTTTAAATACAGGCTCATGCTTTTGAATTTATTCCATAGATGATTACCTGTAATTTACCAGTTTCTCTCTTTTTGAAATTTTAATGTATGTATTTGAGACCCTTTCATAATTTTCCTTAGTTGATGTCATTGAACACTTAAGTGTGGGATTAAACAAGTTTTCCCTGGTTCCAAGGAGGTAAATAGTCTTTTCAGCTCTCACCTTGACCGAATGAATTGCTTCATTAACATACTAGAAGCAGGTCAGTCCTTATCCCTTAACAAGATCCACTATTTGGAGTTACCAGCAAATTCTCATAAATATTGTTTTTATAGAGGTTGTTCTTTCAACACATTAAGCAAAAATAACCTCATCCTTGGGTAGAGTTAAGGAAGGTAATATGAAGAAAAAGAAATAATATCAAAGATCTTTCTTTAGAAAATTCCCGTAAAGTACCAAAAAATCAGTACTGCATTTTTAAAATAGGCTGGGGTTGCACAGTGGAGCACCAGATTTGTCACTTGGTTGTATTATTGCTTTCTTAGACATAAAGGCATTATTGTCTGGGGGAAAGAGTTCTATTGTGTTAATAATGTTGAGATGATAGCGGAATTTACATCTCCCAGCCTCTTTCCTGCTTTGGCAAGGTTGAATGGAGTGGAAACCACAGTGGTTCAGGAAGAACACTACAATAACAATGCAACATTTTAGTGATAGCAAAACTAAACAGACAGTGTAGGCTAGAATAACGTATCAGTCAGTGTCCCAACAGGAAGTAGGTGGCTCATTCCAATAGAATAATTTAAGGAGTATTGAATAAAGGGACTAATTACAAAGATGTAGGTGGGATATAGGAAAACCATCAAGGAGAGGTACACCAGGACTAGTAACACAGGGCCTGTTTCTACCCGTAGGCCTGAAGGGGTGAATGACCTGGAAGGAGAGACAATCTTGTGAAGGGGCCATCTTGAGGGGAACCATGATCTTCATCGGGGGACTGGCAGATCAAAGTGACCCCACAGAGAGGGAGTTAGGGGTCTGTAAATACTCTGTTCCCCCTCTCGTCCCTTCCTTTACTCTCCTGCCAGGTCTCTTTAATGGTTGAACTCAAGCGGAAGCCAGAGGGCAAGAGAGCTAACTGATATACCCTTTACAGACTGGCTCCCTGAACCAGAGGAGGGTGGAGAGTATATCTGGAGGGGCAAATGGAAGATATCTGTTACAGTTATGTTGCAGGGACCAAAACCGCCCCAAATTTGGTGGTTTACAATCCCAAAGCCTTCTCACTCAGGCTAAATGCTCAACATTTACTCTATTAACTGCTGAATTTGTCGGGGGAAGAATACTTAGAAGCAGCTAAGCTTAAAATGCCCCAAACTCTTTTCGCATCAGCATTCTTGGTGGTATTCAGGAAATATTATCCATTAACCTTCCATCTAGGATTTGTTCACAGCCATCTTTGCCTTTCAAGATTCAGATACAAAGAAGAGCAATTTCTTACTACCAAAATATTGGGGAACTAGCGTCACGCTTCATGTCCAGAATAGACTCAATATTCAGCTTCCAAAACAATTCAGATGGAACAACTGTTTCCTACGGAGGTTCCCACCACCTTTGTCTTCACCAGTTCTGTATAATCCAGTCTGACTTCCAACTGCTGGCGACTACTCCCCTTTGCTTGAGGGCTTTCTGGCCTGTGGATCCTGCTCTGCCTGGACACGCAACAGCCTGAGAATGTTGGGGAAACACTGCTGTCAAGGAGTCCTCAATCACAGACCCAGAGGAGTTCCCTCACCCAGTGGATGCGACTAAATTGAGGTGCGCGTTCTAGAGGATCTCTTACAGTTTCCTAGGACCAAAAAGCAGTGGCCATAGAGTTAGTAGCCTTAAAGTTACCGAGTGGCAACTTGCTTGATAAAGCACCTTTCATTGACTTCCTTCCCTTCCATATCTTGCTTTATCTTACTTTCGCATTTGCTAAGCAGTGTTTCCTGGGATCACCTTCCAAATAAACTGTGGGGACTCAAATCCTTGTCTCAGGGTCTGTTGCTGGGGGAAAATAAACTAAGACAGTGAGTTATTTCCTTAGCTACAGGTCTCCCTTTTCTTTTACTAAAATGTGGGACCTGGAAATAAAGATAATTCAGAGGTAGCAGCAGCATGAAGCCCTTGGCTAAGTACTGCTTGTAGGTAAAGAGGATATAAGCAGAGACAAGCAAGGTGACCCAAAGTAGTTTTATGAAGACTGATTATAAAGCTTTACCCCAAGGATGTTGAGAAAGTATTATAGAATCTTAAGACTAGGAATTCCTGACGTTACACATCATTTAGACAGAGCATTACAAAGTAAAATTGTTGAATATCTGTTGGAAAATAAGCTAAATATAAAACATATTTTAGAGCAATCCGTAATATACACACACACACACACTTATAAATACATATGTTTATAAAAGGTTGCATGCTTTACTGTAATCGTTTAATATACAAAGATCGCCAATTATTTATTAGATAGATGAATTAGTTGCAAGTTTTCTGTGTCCCCCAATCCAACCAACATGCATGGTGGGACAGTGGCAGGATAGCTATAACGAATACCCATTCAGAAAACAGAAAATTGCAACATATAGAGTAGTCACTGGTCCAGGGTAATGATGAAATCCCGTTGGACAGTCACTTTGAAGTCCTGGCAGTGAGAGAAGTTCCTTGATTAGAATTTGATTCTGTTCTCGAGGAGGCACTTCCTTGTCCATTGTTCACTGTGGCTTCTGGTTCTGCCATCTGTGAGTTTCTTGCTTGTCCATTATCTGCCATGGCCACATCTGTAGTGAGAGTTGAGGGCTCCTGAGCTTTTGCTGCTTACTTCTTGCCTATATGAGTTTGGTGGCCTACGAGATGTTTTAATGTTCACCCAAAGGCTTTTGAGTCTTAACTCATAGTTGTTTTGGCGATATAATTTCCTTCAAAATTAATAAGCCTTTCATGTCTTTGCTTGCAGTCAGTTCAATATGCCAATAGTCACACCTACAACTCTTTCGTAGATATAATTCTTAAATCTGATTTCTTTCTTTTCCTTCTCATCACCATTTCTTTCTTTCTTAACGCAATGACATTTACTTTGAGGCCAAAAGCCTTGGGTTGAAGGCCTGGCTCAATCTGAACTTTGTCACATAGCTGTACCTTAAGACCCTTAATTATTCAATTTAGTTGTCTTATTCTCTAATGTTTGAAATAAGCATTCCAAACTTTTCAAAGATTAAAATTTTTGGATGCTTCCTTATTCCCTCTCATTTTTGTGTGTACAGTTGATCATTCTTTCCTGCGGTCATTTCTTCTTCTAATAGCTTGTCAAATAAAGCAAGGAACATCTAATGTGTGCTGATATAAGTCTGTTTTCCAATCTCTTGCAAGAGCCACGGGCTAGGATGATCAGTGATCTGCCTCCCAAGATATCATCAGCATTGGTGTTATTGAATATTTTGCCACTGCCTAACTTGGGAATTCTTATTTCCAGCCTCTGATATTAGTTTTTTAGTTTTCTTCTGCCCATGTCACAGATTTTAGATTTTCTTGTTACTATGCACTCAGATAGAAATTTCTATTTAAGACAATATTAATTACAGTATCAGATACACCTTGGAATCTAAATGGCTTAACCCAACAAGATGTTTGTTTCTTGCTCATGTAAAATCTAATAGTCAGAAGGGGCTGAAGGTTATGCTTTATAAACTCATCTAGCAGCCCAAACTAGCGAAACTCTGTTACTTCCAGTACATAATTTTCAAGGCACTGGCATCCAGTCAGCAGGTACAAAATGAGAATGGAGAATTGTCTATGGGAGGTCTTTTGCTGTTGTTGATTTTTTTCTCTTTTTCATTATCATTATTCATACCAAGAATCAAAAGCAGGCGAAGTTTTGTATCACCTGCTCTGAGAGCATTTTTTTCTTCTTTGAGCTCTCTTGATGGGAAATATTTTAGTTACTTAAGTTACAGCTTAGAAGTAGTGCAGTCATTTCTACTCCAATGCGTTGGCTTGAAATCAGTCACTTGGCCACACCTGATTATCAGGTAGCTGTGACCCCAGGAAGATGGCAGATAGATTTTGATCAACACATAGCATTACAGTATTCTTCATGACAATGACTGACATTATTATTTAAATTGTATTTCATATTAGAGTGTTCTATTATTTATATTTAAGGGCTGAGAAGATCATTTTCCATAAAGAATGATTTTATGATTTTCTAATTTCATCTGATTTTCTAACTTCCCACACTATGATATTTAGTCAAGTAAGATGAATAACTTTAATCTTGTGTATGATGTAGTGGAACAAAACATGGACCTGAAAATCAAAAGGCTAAGCTACTTAGTATTGGAAGGCTTGTACAGTCTGGCCGGTCATCTTGCACAAATCATTGTTCTTCTTTAAACTTCATTTTCTTGTTTATGAGTTGAAGAATTTTACAGAGTGAGTGCTTTTCAGCATTTTCTATGTCAAAACCTTATTAATGATCTTTTCCCACCTCCCCCATTATTACCACACTGTAAGTAATGATTTATTTGACTGCAATTTTAATTAAGCAAAGATGTCGGTACTGCAAATACAGATCTTCAAAGAAATATGATCTGTCATTATTATACAATGACACACGAGTTGTTGTTAGGATAGATGATGAAAAGGGAATTACTTATTCAAAGAGGATATATGGCAGAATTATTTTTTAGGAATTGTAAGAAATTACAAATTAGTGTAAATCATATCATATATGGTTACCATAAATAATCTTTCTCGATTCAATAGGAAAATATAGTGTTTTATTTTGTATTAAAATATGATTACTCTGGGTCAATTTCTACGTATATGTTGACCATTTCAATAAGTGCATTCAAGTGTCTATTTTTTATTTTATTTTATTATTTTTTTTTTTGAGGAAGATTAGCCCTGAGCTAACATCTGCTGCCAATCCTCCTCTTTTTGCTGAGGAAGACTGGCCCTGAGCTAATATCCGTATGCATCTTCCTCTACTTTATATGTGGGGCGCCTGCCACAGCATGGCTTGGCAAGCAGTGCATAGGTTGGCACCAGCTCCCAACCAGCAAACCCCAGGCCACCAAAGTGGAATGTGCAAACTTAACTGCTGCACCACTGGCTGGCCCCCTCAAGTTTCCTACTGTAAGAAAATTTTCTTGGATTATAGTTTTTGTATTTTTTCATTCCATTGTTTTGGTTTTCTTCTTCAGGCACTCCAATTATACTTCTGTTAGGTCTTCTTTGTCTGCTTTGTCTATCTCCCTCTCAAATTATTTTTAATCTCTTTCTTTCTGGGGTTATTTTTAAAGTTCATTTTTCTCTTTTCTATCTTCCCTTTTTCTGACATTGCTTCTTATGGTGTCTATTCACTCTCATGTTAATTTCCATTGAGTCTTCATCTCTAAATTTATTTCTTTTATTTCTAATTCTTTTATGTACTCTTTTTGCTCTCATTTCTCATCTTCCTTTTATCTAGCTATCACATTTTTGAATTTTCTTGATTGTGATTTATTTTGGTCTTTCATAGCTTTTGACATTTTATTAATTCCTTCTACTTGCTTTGCAAAATTAGGTTACACTCTTCCTCTGCTTTATGGCTATGTTTTTCTGGTGAGAGAATATTTTAAATATGTTTTCTTGTTGTGCGATTTATGGATGTATTTATTTAATGCTATTTGTTTAATGTATTTATTTATTTAATATGGGGTGGTCACAATTCTTTTTCTATTGTTCATATTAAAGTGAGTTGGGGTTTCCTCTACTTTAGAGAAGAAATCCTGTGTAAGGTCAGGATAGATTTTCTAGTATTTGGGCTCTATGGTTCCCTCTCTTTTCTTTTATATACTGTTGTTGGTGCAGAGTATTAAAAAATATAGTCTCTCCATATAGCCACTTCTCCAGTATATTCTGATACCTGTCTCATCCCCTCCACCATTAGTATCTGAGTCTCCTCTTCTTCTTTACTCCCTTGGTTTCTGACCCAATAAATGTATGTTTGTTCCAAGAAGTTTTATCACAGTCCAGGGTTGTATTCTTTGCTGAGTATTTCTGATAGCCCTGAGGGCCCAGAATTTTTCTGTACCCTCAGACCTTCCTTCTTGCACTGACATGCAAATTCAAGCCTGCAAAGCACACTCAGATCTACCAGATGAGTCTGCCACTCCGTCAGCTCCTTTCCTTTTGCGTGTGAATCCTTAGCAACTTTTGTGTTACCCAGCTCTTAGAAGTATTGCTTTTCTCCCTGTTTTCTTCCTCACAGCTGCTGATCACATTTGGCTCTTCTGTTGTCTCTGGTTTGGCCCCACATGCTCATATTCTGGGGCTTGAGGGGGATACTTGATCACCTCGTTTTGTTGATGATGCTGTCTGTAGCATTTTTCTTTTATACCCTAGTTGCCTTTTCTATTTCATAATGGGATTTGGGAAGATTCAAACACTGTTCTGCTGCTGCTCTCTTGTCTCCTCATGCTTTTCTAAATTAGAGTTTCTTTTAGTTACAGTATGCTTGAACATTTAAAATATTTTTATTGGATATTTTTTTCTCTCATGTATAAATTCTGAGTCCTTGGCTCTCTCCTCTCCCCTCTTCTCTATCTATACTGTCCTCTTTGGGGACCTATGGCTTTCAGTATCATTTATTTGCTGATAACTCCCAAATCTTTTTCTTCAGACTCTACCTATCCCCTGGGTTTACCTATGTAATTGCCTACACAACATTTCCACTTGCATGTCATTTAGACATCACAAACTTAATCTGCCCAAAACCAAATACTGATTTTTTTCCCCCAAAAACTGCCACCCCATAACACGACCAATTTTAAAACTTGGCCCTGTGATTAACCAGTTATTTAGGCTATGAAGTAATCTTGGAGTCTCTTTTTAGTATCATATGCTATACAGACCCTATCAGTTCCACCTTTGAAACAGAACTAGAATCCTGTCACTTCTCATAGCTCCACAGTCATCACTTTTCTCTTGCTCTGATAAAACTGCCACCTAACAGATCTTTTTCTTTTCACCCTTGCCCCTCACAATGCATTTGCCATGCATCAGCCAGAGTAATATTTTTAAAAATAGATTACCCCCCCCAAAAAATAAAGATAAAAATAGATTATCCCGTTCATCCATCTAAAACTCTACAATGGCTTCCTATCACAATTAAAATAAAAACCAAAGACCTTGCCATGGCCTTCAAAGTCTACTCAATCCAGTCTTTAGTTACTTTCTGGAACTCATGCTTTCTCATGCTCACTCAACTTCAGCCACATTGATTTTCTTGCTGTTCCTCACACCCACCAGACCACCAAACCACCCTCCTTGCTCAGGGCCTTTGCACTGACAGCCCTTCCTTCTGCCTGGAGCAGAATCTTAGATTTGAAGTAGCTTGTTCACTCGTTTCATTAAGGTCCCTGTTGAAATTGACTTCTCAGAGAGATCTTCCTTGATCACTTATGTAAAGTACTTCATAGCCTTACCATTATCTGACATTTTGGTCATTATATTATATGCTTTTTGTTTGCTTAATTGTCTGTCTTCCCAAATGGGGATAAATATCTATGACTGAGGCTTTCTTTTAGTCCCTGCTATATCCCTCACATCCAGAATGGTGCTTGGCACATGAGAGATACTCAACTGCACTTTTGAATGAATAAATGAATGAACAAAGGAGTTATCCTTTATATCCTTTTTTTTTTTTGCTGTTTTAGTAATTTTGTATCTATTTGTATGGCTTTTATATGTTAATGATCTGTAACTATTATCTCATTAGTTGTAAAGGAATTTACACTTTAGTATATATTCACCTAATATCTTCTAATATCACTAATATTCACCTAATATCTTCTAATTCTCAGTATGCTTATAGATGAGTGTAATGCTCGATTTCTTTCAGATCTGTTTTATGATTCATAGAGAATTTCCTAGCACCTTCATACCAAAATATCACTTTCCTGAAAATTCCCTGAAAGACTTGGACTACAAGTACTTTGTACTGCAGAGTGGACAGCCCAGGTTTCTCTCTCCCAGTGATCTCTCAAGAGGTACCAGGAATGTTCCCTCCCGGCCTGACTCCTTCCTCTTTTGCTTTACTTCCTAGCTGAAGAGAAGGAGACACTTCCCAGAAATGACAGTACACTTTTTTTCCATTCAGCAACTGTTGGACACAATGGCACACATACCATGTCTACGACACGGTTCTGGATGTTTTAAAGTAAATTTAATGTTATAATTTTAGGAAAAATCCAGAAACAAAATCCCTTTTTGGAATTCTACCAGAGATTCATTGATATTTGAAAACTAATGGTCCCAGGAGCTCTGTGCTTGTGTGTGTGTGTGTGTGTGTGCATGCTGAGGCACTGCTTGTAGTTGTGCAGATTGGACAACTTTGGGGAAGTCATTACCTCGTAGTCATAACATATGCATACGGTTATTGCAAAACACTTCCAGTTTTATGTGACAGTAAAGTGTCTTACCTTTTGCCTGAGTTACACAGAGTCCCTGTATGGGCTAGCTATGGTACTTGGGTGGGTTGGATGTGGGGAATGAGGGAAGAAAGAAAGGGGGAGTGATAGGGTGGTGGAGGTGGACATATGATGAGGGCAATTGCCATTTGCATTGTGGGGGATTTGGCAGTATCCTAGACATGCAACAGAATGGAGAAATCCCCAGTAGTCTTAAGGCATCCTGTGGGATTGTGGAGGGAGTTGAGGTCAAAACTTTATTAAGGTGAAATAGTAGAAACAAAAAGCTTTTCTGCAATATTTTATTCCATTAAACTTCCACAGTATTTAAAGTTTTTTCTAAAATGTGACAAAGAGAAAATAGAGAGAACTTGTTTCACACTCTAGGTTATTGTGAAAAGTATGCTTTTCTGATTTTCACTTCCAGTGTAATACCATAAACCTCTTGCATCACAAAATTCTGGATCCAAGAGACTAATCAGTCCGACTATGGTACAGTTTACCTCAGGACAGGCAATGTAGGGGGAGAACGTGTAAACCAGCCACAGAGCATTGACTTAGGGGGTAATTCTAGGGGCAAACAGCAGGTGCACAGACACAAAAATAGTCAACCTTATTTTTGCAAGAAATTTCTTTCTTGGGCAAAAAAGGCATGATAAATATATATTTCCAGGAATGTATCCGGTAACAGGAAGAATAATTCCTGTAAGATCTGATCATAGTTGGCTCTTAAAGTTCATGTGTTAAAGGAAGTCCTATTGTTTTCATTGTTTATGAATTACTATCATAGTTTTTCTCTTACCTTTCGCATATTTTGATTTCAAAATATTTTTATGATTTTGAAATTCCAAGTTACTTTTCTTGAAATGTCTGTTTCCTCCTTGAATAAGAAAATAACCCTAGAAGTTTAAGGTGTGATATGTCATCCTTGTCTAGAGATTATGAAGTTCGAATAGATTCAGCTTTGCCTTTGTCCTTTCTTGTATATTTAAATATCCTAGCAATATTAGTTTAGAAATGTCTGAAGCTTTCTACTCAAATCTATTTACTTCCAATTTACACATTTGTTAGTAATAGAGCAAAAACTTATGCCATATTCATCCATTAGATTATTCATTGATTACTCAAACAATTTCTGAAACTAATGAGCAATGCCAATCATTGGCCTGGTGCTGGGTCTGTAAAGATAATGAAATGTGTTTTTGTCCTTGAAGACCTTACAATTTTGTGGGAGTGACAGACATCACACACAAAAGTTTCAATGGCACCAGCTTTAATAGAGTTACAAAGAAAATGGAATCGAAGTTCAAAGGATAAAATAACTATATGAAGTGTTCATGAAAGGCTTCTTAGAAGAGATGACATTTGAACTGAGTCTTAAAAGATGAAGAGGTGTTTCCAGTTGATGAAGATGAGAAAGGACATTCCGGAAGAGACAACATGCTTATTATTGTGGCAGGTCTTAATGTGCTTAGAAAATGGTGAGGGTTTTAGTATAATTGGGATTTAGAGGCATATTGTTGACTTGAAGGAAGTGGGCATGAGTTTAGACAGAGTCGGTAAAGGAGCACGAGGCCAGAACTAGGTGGGAAGGTTCTTCAGAGCTAAAATAAGAAATTTGTGTCTAATTCTGTAAGCAATAGGAACCAAGAGATATTTTAAAGCAAGTAAATGACATGATCAGATTTAATCATTAGGAAAATAGCTAATGTCAGTCAATACCTACTGGCTTAGCCAAGGAGTTCTGAGACCGAAAGCTATTCTAAAGACTCAGGCAAGAGATTACGAAGTTCAGAAATAGGCACAAGGGATGGAACAGAGGACTGGACTTAAGGGTATTTCTGTTACGGATCCCCCAATAAAGAGAACATTTAGACTTTAAAATGTTTTAGGAGGAAATAGAAAGTGCAAGAATGATATGTGAACTTCATACCAAGATTAAAATCTTTCAACAGAACTGTAGCTTTTAACAAGGGAGCATATTTTGAATAACCTCAATTTTTGGTCTGCCAAGTTAATTTTAAATGTTAACAGTATTCAAGAAAGAAGAGTCTATTTTTTTCCCAGAAAGAATGCTTACGTCCACTTTAACACCTCCCTAAATATCTGCAACATGGAACAATCCATGTAGACACATCCGGATCCTTTGGAGCCATCGGTGCTTCTGATGCTGTAAGACAAAAGCAGTCCAATAAAGCAATGGCTGTTCCCAAAGTGCTCGCCAAAGTCAGGGCTCAGAGAGCACGAGTTACAGTTATCTCTTTTCTGGGTTTTATGTTTTCAAGAATATGACAATAAAAAAAGAAAAACAAGCTCCCTGATAAACCATATTTATAGCTTTTTGGACTGTTAAGTTTTCAAGGTTTATAGCAAATGTCTTTCTCTTTTAAAGTTAGTGTATTTCTTGAGAACCAAAAGTGTGCAAGGCATAGGCCTGTGGCAGACAGGAAGTGGAGTAAGGCGGTGTGTGAGGTCTTCGAGCCTGGGGCTCATGGCTCTCTAGGGTACAGAGATCCCTTCCCTAAAGGCAGGCCACAGAAGACCCTCCAACTCTCTGAAATTGTGGGAACAACTATGGTGGGTGTATGGATTTTTCCGGGGAAACTGTTCACAGCTTTCATCAGATTGTACAGCCTTAAAGAGCTGACAACCTTTGCCGATATGACCGGGCACGTGCACACCATGACTGTCAATATAGTTCAGTATATGATAAGAGCAAAAATAGTGATTCAAACAATAAGTTCTTGCTACCTCAGAAGATGTAATTAATTTTTCTCAATGGATTTTGGAATGATCTATTTAATCATGCATTTTATAAACTTTGTTTAAATAGCTACACAATTTCAGGCACATTTACCTCTTCGAGCGATAGGTTTTTCCTTTATTACCTCCTGGATTTGTTGTGAGGTAATTTATATAGAACAGTTTACACAATCCTTGGAAAATATTTTAATTATATATTTATGACAAATATGGATATACCATTTGTTATGCGTGTGTGTGCATAGTAGCTATAAATACAAAATTTAGGCTTAGTGAATTATTGAGAATTAGTCATATTTCATTTATGATCATCTCCTCTTGGAAGCTGAAGAAAGAAGATCAAATAATAAGAATGTTTATATTTTGCAAGTACTATTTTTAAGAAGGCAAATGTTAGGTTCTGGTTTTAACCACATACTGAGATGTCATGAATGGAGAAGAATTTAAGTGAATGACAAATAATCACCAGATATGGCAACCTTTGGAGTGAATGAGCCAAAGTGACATGATGAATTAACCAACCTTTGGGAGAACATACAACCAACAAGAATCAGGCCCCACTTCTGATGACAAGGGCTGTAAGAACATTCTATAAGAAGACTGAACCCTGGTCAAAGGCCAGGGCTGCTATTGTTCACAACCAGCTTGCTAGGTGATCCTGTGAGACCCAACTTGATTCTTCGACTTCCCCCAACACAAGCAATTAAAATGTAGGGCAGGTTGGGACCCAAGTCATAATCTCAGAGGGTTTGGTTACTATCACGGCCTCCTTCACCAACACACCAATCTGAGGAAGGAGCCCAAGCTGCAAAAGGGCCCTGCCTTAGGACACGGAGTTAAGGAAGATAGCAACTTCCTTGTCCACTGACCGCCAATGATTAGGCCTCTGGCTGAAGAGCTTGAGTTTTGAGGACTTAATTTAATTGAAGGACCAGATTGGTTGAACTTCCTTTCTCCCGGTCCCCCTCACCTCTCCATTATTCCCCTGGTTAGCTTAGAGGTCACCACATTGATGTATGTATATGCTCTCAGACTTTCCTTCTGACAGAAAAGCTTTTAAAAACATTTTGGCAAAACAAAACAAAACAACCTAGCCGCAAGACAAACTGATTATTAGTTGGAGAACTGGTTGGAAGATCTTAGCCAGCCCTGAAGCAGAAACACATTTTTCTCCATGCTTTTCCATACTGGGATTCGTACAGTCATATGTACGTTGAATGACTTGTGGTTGAAGCAGTGACTAAGAGGAGAAAGTGTGTGAAATGGAAAGAGCACAGGCTTTGCTGCCAGACAGACTGGGGCTGACACTGGGCTACGGATTACTAGCTGTCTAATGTTGGGCAATTCACTTAAGTTTTTGGAAACGTCCTCTTCTGTGAAATGGAGATGATAATGCCTCATAGGACAATTCTAAGGATTAAAGGTAAAGTGTGGGTAAGATATCTGGCACCAGTAAATATTGAATAGATTAAAAATATTTTATTGTTTTGTTAATATCCAATTCTTGCGCTACTTTAAAGAAACTACATATCAAATACTTATTTATGCAACAAGTTTTTGTTAGTCATTTTCTCTGTGCGTAGTACTAGGTGCTGGGAAACAAAAAGGAGTAAAGCAGGACCCCTATATTCAAAGAGAGAATAGTCTAGCTGTTCTGGGGTACTTGTAAGCATGCTCACAGAGTGAAGCATAATTATTCCTTGACTTATTGATAATTTTATCCAAACAAAATGAAACCAATGAGTTGGTATTTTCACTGTGCTCATATGACACAGAAATACATAGATGGCTCATATTTAGGAATGGAGAATATGGCAATTCTGACAGGCCGAATCCTGAACTCCGAAATGCACACGGACACAAAAGTGATGAGCTGTATGTTTGTGTGATTAGCTTTCTTATGGTAAACTCTTCCACTTTTTCAATAATAACTTAAAATTTGTCAGATTAGATTTTATCTGAAGTCAAACTGGCTTGAAGTTTAGATCGAGGATCTTTCTCTTTACTCATTTCTTTTCAAATTACCTGATGCCTGAGCCAATCAAGTTCCTAAAATAGATTTACAAGTTTTTAAAATGATATAATCAAGTTTTGTTCTGCATCTCTGTTTTGCCTTTTCTCCAATGTCCAAGAAATTTTTTAATACCTATTTTACAAAAATGAGCAAGTAATCATCTATTTTGGGGATAGAAAGTTGAGGAGGTGAGAAATGAGATGACTGACCTAAACTCATGTGATTTGGGCATGGAAATTATTTGTTAAGTGATTTTGCCACAATCGTAAAGCAACTTCTGCCTTGTCTTAGTTTCTCCATATGTTTTGAAAGACAGTAGTGCACTTCAAGTCTTGTTTTAATTTGAGGTAATTACGTGTGTATTTGGGGTGAGTGGGGAAAAGGCGTTACTGAAAGAAAAATGTTTTTAATACAACTTGGATGACATAAGTTTACACATCGAGAAGAAAGTGAATCAATTACTTTATTTTAGAATCGAAAGAGATTTTAGAGATCATCTTGTTTAACTTTCATGTTTACAGACGACGAATGAACTGAGTTTAAGTGTTTCACGCATAGCGGGTCACACAGACTAAGATGTTCTGACTTCTAGAATAGGGCTTTGTTCTCCTCTAACTATTAATATGGGATTACTTTGCAGAACGGCCTGATAGATATTGTCATGTTGCTGTTGCTGCTTGGGAGGACTGGAGGACCATACATGCAAAGTTTACATAATATCTGGTACCAAAATCCTAGTGCCCTAAAGTAACCGTTTAATGATGATGCCTCTGCTCTATTCAGACCAGTGAAATGAACATACATTTCTGGCTCCATTTAATAAATTGCCTCCTTGAGGGCACTAAATCCTGCTCTTCTGGAAAAGATCATCCACTTCACATGGGAAAACAATTTGCTTCTTCACCAATTCTGCTGTTGACTCACAATCCATTAATAGAATAAAGCCTGTTTTGTGTTATTACTGTTATCACAAATTCAGGCATATTTCATTGCAGGATTAAAATGAGGTGGTAGTACACTTGCTAAAGTGGATATTTGTTCAGCACAGCTTAATATAAAGAAAGAAAAGATTAAACAAACGTTAGAATTACAGTTAAAGAAGTTTAATTATTTAATTGTAGTAACTTTGAATACTTCCCTAGTGATGGAAAGCTTTTAAGATCTAGTCAATTTTACCATCCAAAGTCATTATGGATGGTTTAGAAATAAAGTGGGCCATTTTATAGTTCATAGGTAAATATTTTTGAGTTTTAAAAAATTTTATCATCCAGAAAAATTTGCATTGGTATCACCTATATTCACCCAAAATGTATCCTTTCTACCTTTACTTAATTACCTTCCTCAACACATTGACCTTTAATTCCTCCAGAGGCTGAATTTCAAGGTAAATTACATAAAAGTAAATTTTAAAAGAAACCAGTCAAGTCCTAGATTTATGAAAAATAAAAATGGAGTTTAGGCAGTTGGAATTCTGTTGGTGTTCATCCTTGTTCTTTCTGTTTTTCAAACAAAATTTTCTAATTATTGTGGTTCAAGCTGGTTAGATTAATATTTCTATTTTCAAAATATATTTATAACTCAAGTTGTTTGGATTTTTTCTTTCCTTTTGGTTCCTTCCTTCCTTATTTGTATTACTAATCTTAGCAAAGTGCCTGGTACGTAGCAGGAACTAAAAGCTGAACCAGTAAATACTTCTGTCAAGAAGCACTCTGTGCCCTGAATACCAGCTGCCAATGATTTCTTCACTTTCAGTATTGCTGGAAAGTTGATGTGTTAAGAATAGGTTCATAGAAAGTTTGTGCAGGACATAACCTTAGGAATCATTCCATCCACTTGCATCCCTTTAGAGATGAGGAAACTGAGGCCTGGATGAAAATAGCTTGTCTATTTTGTATTTCTCATTTATACATTTTGAAAGAGGATGAATAGTGACCTTAGTATATAGCAAATTATATTCACAACAGAGTCAGGTGATATAATTTCTCCTATTTTTACCAGCTTTTACCAGTGGTATAATTGAAAAATAAAAATTGTATTTAAGGTGTAAAATGTGATGATTTGATATAGCTATGCAGTGTGAAATGACAACAATCAAGCTAATTGGCACAGTCATTATTTCAAATCATTGAGTACCAACCATATGGCTACTTAACAAATGAGAAAATTCTACCTTTTTAAAGCTTTGTTGTGATATCTATTGAGTTCTCTCTCAGGGCACAGCGTCAGATTGGCTCACAGATGGGAGTTCTGACACACAAGCCAGGCAGGATGGTGACGGAGATAGAAGAGGCTGAACAGAGAGCCTTGAGCAACAAGGCCAGGGGATCGGGGAGGTCTTTGCCTCCAGGATCATGCAAAATAGAGTGGGTCTGAGGGGAGAGCTACCTGGAAAAACTGAAAAGGTGGGTTCCTGCAGGCTTGAAACATGGGAAAGGCCTCGTCTTTTCTCTTCTGATCCGATGTTTGAGAGTAAGATGGAAAAGAGAGAATACACAAATTTTCAAGAAACCCAGCCAGAAACAGGCCTAGTAGGTTGTTTGTTCTCTCCATGGGGATCTTGGGGCAGATGCTGCCCTTTACAGTGACAGACTTGTGCTTGACTCACCAGCCTATGATCTAGAATAAGAAGAATGATTACCAAATTTTTCCCACTTTGAGGAGTAAGAGTCCAGTGTTTTGGTATCTCATTGAGAGATTAATGAGTGAAACTGCAGGCACCTGAGTACCCACAGGAAGATCTAGGATGTTGCACACACACACATGTACACAAAAATACACACGTGTTCTGGGTTGTCAATATTCTTTTTATTATTACTGATGGGATTAGAGATGGAAATATTAAAATAAAAATAAACTGAGTTAAAATTTTCAAATCCTCTGGGAAAAGTTAATTTGTAACATGTTGAAAACAGATATTCAAACAAGGTTCTAGAATATCTTCTCTAGAACTAAAAAAAAAAATCTTATTCTCAAAAAATTATTTTGAAGCAGGTGTTTTTGCTTGTTAAGTAGGAAATCTATAGTCAAGTATTTCAATGTACGAGAATTCAAAAAACATACATATATTCCAAAAATGTGTCGTTATTTGATTTGGTTCTCTCATAGCTTGGTTTTTGTTTTTGTTTTTTTGGCTACCATTTTATTCGGGAAATACATCCAAGAGTAACATAAAATATGTCCAGTCAAGTTCATGAGTTTCTTGAAACAGTTGGTGTCTAAATAACTTTACCCCTGGCAGAAGTAACTTCCTGTTTTAAAAGAAAATAACTTAAAAGGTCTTATAAGCAAGGCTCATAAGCTTCTTGGAAATCAAGCAATTTTTACAAAACATTTTGATGTGTTTAGTACAGAGGAATTAGGAACATATGGGTTACATTTTCCTTAAAATGCACATGGTTTTTAAAAATTAAGGGGTAATGTTCTTGGCAAAATAGGTTTTGCCAAACTCAAACTGTTTAAAAAATTGTTCAAGATGTTCAGCAAGGCCAAAAGGCTCCAGGCTTCCACCGTCCTAAGAATAGAATCAATCAGGAAAACCAGAATGAAGTCGCTGAACTCATTCTAACAGCCTCTTGAAATAACCAACAAAAATAAATCTCAATGTAGTAACAATCACAAGGAATTAGAATATAATAACTTTTATGCTCATACTGAATAAAACCCCAAGCTAGTAGTTAAAATCGTGGTAGGAATTCTGGAAAGTTGACAAGGTACTTTGCTTGACTGAAATAATTGATTATGTCTATAAAAATGGCAAAGAGACTGGAAGGGATTGCATAGACAAAGTACTTACCAGAAACAATTTAAGAATTTTACCGCGAATGCTTAAGGAATAGAGGTTTATGTGATTGTTTAAAACCCACACATTCTTTAGTAAAAAGATGTATGTGGAGGTGATGAACACAAAAATTTCATTAACCTGGTATTGAGCACTACTTGTCCGATCTGGAAAGAGTCTATTAAATCGCTTAGTGCTGTTCCCAGGGATGATGAGATGAAACAGACGAGGACATCAGACCTGAGGCTGTGTATGTGTATGGCAAGAATCAATTTGGTGTAACGTCAGCTGTGAGAAAACAAATCCAAAAGGAATCTGGTCTCTCTATGTCAATATTTACTTCTCAGAACTACTTATTTTGAAATGCTATCTTGGTCTTGCACAAAGCAGGGATTTGCTAGAAATGTGTTGATTGGATTTGATTTCTTCTCATGAAAATATCTTTGCATTCTTTTTCAAGATCTTCATTTTCTATGCAGGACCTGTCTCTAGGCATTATGAGTAAACCACTAGGGTTCCCTCTGCTAGTGGACTCCTTGGTGTTTTAAGAAAAATTACTGCAAGGCATAAAAATAATAATTAAAAAAATCTTTTTTTCCCCCTGACTCAGACTTTATAAAATCATCTCCAGCTAAAGATAGAAACATTATGTTGACCAGTTGAGCCAGTTGAGCCAAAAGCAGAAAGGTTCTGGACTCTTTCCAATTTCCTCCTCTCTGCTCAAGAGTCATGGCATTCTCTCCTGCTGAGAATTCTAATTAGTAGACGACTCAGGAACAGGGCAGGCCATATCAACAGACTTTTGCATGAGATGTAGAGTTTGTAGAGAGGCAAAGTCCTCATAGAATTAGCATTAACACCACTTCTTCCAGCTCTCTAAGAAACCATATGTTTTGAAAGAGGATGAGAGTGATGCCTTTTCAGTCACAGACGAGAATTTGGGAAGGTGTCTAGGTTGAGCCGTAACGGTTGTGGTTCTGAGAATTATTGCGTGCATGCAGGATGGAGGGTGTTACATTGACTTTCATCTAGATCCAAGTCCATAAGGAATTGTGTGAGTGTGTGTGTATGTGTGTGTGTGAATTTGGCTTTATCGGAATTACTGGGTGATGGTAGGGAAGAAAGAAATTATCTCGAAGGGCCCTAAAAATACATATCAAGGCTATGAATTCATTACTAAAAAGCGATTCAAGAGGAGTGATATAGTTCAGTTGATTAAAGATTTCTAATGGGAATTATCCTTCAGATGTCAAAGAAAAAATATTTTAATTAGAATGTTTCCAGAAGTCCCTCTCAGTAATATTGACACAATCTTTCCATTCACTATCCTATCCTTCTTGCCAAGCTCTACCCTACTCTACCCTTCTTTATTCTATCCACTTTAAATCTTGGTCGTAACTCCCTAAAATGATTTCACAACCACCAATGTGTTTTCATCCATTGTTTGAAAAACATTTCTCTATTAAGTTTTCCTTGACAATTCTTGTACATTGATCCCTCTATTGTCTAAACTCATGAAAATTTTATCATTTCTACAAGTTATTCGGCATATGCCAATATACTACATTAATAGTTTAATTCGTCTCCCTGTCCCCAATTAGATTATGAATCACTTCTGGGAATAGATTGCATGTTGTATATTTCCTTGTATTTCTCACAGTGTCTGGTATAGCACCTTATACATAAGAAGTACTTAATGAATATTTATTGAGTGAATTAATTAAGTACATGCATAAAAATGTGTACATATAACCCTCATGTAGAGGGACGAAAAGTAACAGAAGAATTTAAAAGTACAAAAAGGTTTTTTTTCTGTTGCCTTCACATCTATCATTGAGATTCTTCATATTAAGCATCATCACATAGGCCTTGACTTCCTAGGGAGCTATGTTTTCCTAGTGAGTGTGAATCTCAGTCAACAGGTCAGGCGTATGAGATACATAATTTTCTTTTTATTCTACCAATCAATCTCATTTCATTTTGAGGACCAATTTCAACAGGGCAGCAGACTTAAATGCAGTTAATTTGGGGCGTCCCTACTCTCAGTTTTCCCTGGAGTTATATCTGATTCTGGAGATCTCAAACAATTCTAGGACTGGGAGTGGAATTGGCCCTCGGTCACCAGTTTAGGGAGGTCACTGCTGAGACAGTCCCCTGCCTGTCCACCTATCTCATGGACCTCAGGCTCTCACTCCTAAGTCTATGCCATCTGCAGGGTCACAGGCTTATTCTGCTGTTTCCCTTCACAGAAACCTCGAAGAAGCTCATCAGAGCTCATCACTCTCAATTTGTTAGGCTATTCCCTCTCCAGGGTTTTGTCATCCTTTCAGGGTCCTTCCTGGGGAAGAGGGTCCTGGGATTCTCTCTGGGACCTACCAAAATATTTTCTCTTCCAGTTCCCCAGTGGACTATCTTCTCTTTCTCTCTTGTCTCTAGAGAAATATACTCCAATCTTTTTATTTGTAAATGTGGGATCAGAGTGGAATCTTATCCACCTCAAATCCTTTGCTGTAATTTATAATGTTTCTTCCTGGATTCCTTAGCATTTGTATGAGGACTTTTTTTTTTTTTTTTTAACATACCAGAGCTAGGAAATAAAATGAAGATCACACACTTAATGGCCTAAATTCTTGAGTAAGAGCAGGAATAAGGGTGGGTTAGGCTAGTAGACTATTATGAGAAAAAAATGACTTATATCTCAAATGTGTTTTTTTCCCATTACATTTAGGAAAGGGAAATAAGAGCTTTACTCAAGATGTTTCTACCCATGCAAAATCATGGAGTCAAAATAAATGGACTCTCCTCGGGTACTTAAAGACACTGAAGAGATCATTGGCTCAGAAGAGAAGTTTATAGTAGAAAGATCACCACAACCCAGGTAGCAGAGAAAAGTGGAGTGATTTGATGACTGAAGACTGATTAAGTGTGTTTAATGAGGCCATGGCCATCAGGAAAACCAAGGTTAAGAGTAAGAAGGCTGACATAGAAGAATATTGAGACTATAACTGAGACCTTGTGTCTAACAACTCACAACCAGATTTCATCTAGTCCTGGTAAGGAACATTTGATCTGTGTTATATGTAACTTAATTGGTTTCACTGTAATTTATACATAATATATAGACCCACACATTTGCTAGGTTTTACTGATTAAGTTGGATAGACTTGTTCATTCACTGAACAACAGTCTTTGCGTGATGTCTGTATGCAAGATAGAGTTTTGGTGTTGGAGAGGAAACCATGAAAAGTAACATCCTTAGAGCCTTCATGGAGCCAACATTTCAGAACTAGTCTCTATAGCATCCTCTTGGCTTTCTATATTAATTTCTTCCTTTTCAAGCCTCGTGGTAAGATTTTAGTAGAGATGCCTGGACCCAGATTTGGCCACTTGGTCATGTTATTGGTGGTTAAGCAGGGAATACCCTGGATCGATGCCTACAGAGGAAATGCTCCTGATAGGGTGCCCTCTGGTAGCCAATCCAAAGGGATGAACCAACTCAAAACACTTTAGTCTGACATTTACCAGCTGCCTGATTTGAGCCTCTTTTTCTCTTTGACCTATTTTATAGCACTGTGTGGGGTTGAGATTATTTCTAAATTAGAAAGAGCTATAGAAATACAAGATACTGTTACATTTTAATATAATTAAATAGTATCTTTTCATAAGCAATGACTGCTAGCTAAAATTATTTAAAGCAAGGTGACAGCTTATTCTTTTTAAGATAAGTTTTGCATTTTATGGCTTTTTATAGAATTCACCTTAGGATTATCTCAAACTTATGTTCTTAGAAACATTCAAAATATTAAAACATATGGCATAATATATGAGTCATATCTGTTAAATTTACTACCTAATGTACCAATTTCCCTATTCAATCTTCTACATACAGTAATGTTAAATCACATTATGAGATCCCAGAACAGTGACTCTGTTAAATATACTTCCACAAATGGTGATGAAAAAGGTTTAAAGAAAACAATGATGGTCTGAATGCTGAAACATTTCTTGTTACTGGGCATTTAAGAAGATGTGGAGGAAACAGCACAACACATGACTAGAATTAAAATACCTGATTATTTTTTACATTAGATATACTAAAACATTATTATAAACCAACTTATTAAATTCATGAACTTGGACATTTATGACTTCTTACCTTTCCCCAAACATAATTCCATAAAAAAACTTAAACTATTATGACCCACATACTCATGTTTCCTGACATCAGCACTCCAACAGAGCTTCTAAATCCTCCTACCGTAGTGAAACACTTAGGACCTCTAGGCTTTTGCTGCCAGCTTCACAGACCTCATTTGAATATTCCTATCCCCTCACGCTTCTGTTGGGCTAACGGATCTGCTAAGGGGAAGAAGAGGAAGCAAAACTATTTCTCCGTTTTTGCTATTTGTATATATTTTAAGGATTTTCTGGGGTTCTCAAGAGCCAGAATGCCATCACAGAAAGTGGACCCTCAGAAGGCTGTGAGAACAGGCAGGATTTAGATGAAGAAACCTTTAAGAGTTCAGAATTTGAAGTCCTAGTCGCTTAAACCTCTACCGCTTGCTGCCTCTATTTAAATGGGTAAAATTAGCTCAAGAGACAAAGTCAAAGATTCCTGCCATTTTCTAGTTTAAGCCTCTGCTGTTTGGTATTACTTAAAAGTCTTTTAGCTGCAAGGGAATAAAACCCACTCGGGCTGATTTAAGTAAAAACAAGCAGAAGCACGGTGGGAGGACTTGTCGGCACACGTCACTGAAATGCCAAAGGAAGACTGTCTTCGGGCATGACTGCATCCAAAGACAGTGGTGGTAGCAAATCCAGCAGTAACTCTCTCTCCGCTTTCCCGTGTGGTTTCATTTTTTTCAGGCAGGTTCTCCCCACAAAAAGGCAAAATGGCTACCCACAACCCATGCCCTCTAAGCTTAGTAATTCCTAGCAGAAAAAGAAAACCTCTTTCGGGATAGTTCCCGTGAAAGTTCCGGGGTTCAGTCTTACCGAAAAGACTTCATTCTGTGCCCATCTCCAAAGCATTCGCTGTTGACAAGGGGATGGAACCCATTGGTCAGGTCTGGGTCGTGCTCCCACTTAGCTGGTGGGACATACAAGTGAGTATGGTGGGCGAGGTTGGGAGGAGGGAGTTTAGATGCCCAGAACCACATGAAGTGAGAGAGGA
Organism: Equus przewalskii; assembly: GCF_037783145.1. Classification (NCBI taxonomy): domain Eukaryota; kingdom Metazoa; phylum Chordata; class Mammalia; order Perissodactyla; family Equidae; genus Equus; species Equus przewalskii. The sequence goes on from NC_091849.1 coordinate 8,902,300, forward strand.
AAACCAAGGTACTATTATCAAAAGGAAGGAAAGCTGGGTAGCCAAAAACAAGATATGCCCACTGTGTGCGCTTGTAAATTACATGAAAAAAAAAATAACAGTTTTTCCCATAATTTGACCGTCTTCACATTTCTATTTATTAAATTGAAAAAAAAAATACTAAGAGACAAAGTTCAGAATCCAAGTGCTAATGCTATTACGTTGAATCTCAGTTGCCACAAAACTGAAAATCTTTTGAAAACCGTAAATTGCTATACCCATTAAAGCTACACATAGAAAAGTGTTTTTTAGTTGCTTCCTGCTTTTAATTTTTATACATCACTGTAATACATTCAAGTAATCATTAAAAAATGCCTCTTTCAGGATTACCTGATACTTTACAGCCAACATAGTTCCATGTTTGAAATGGAAAGATGGTTACTGTTGTGTTATGATAGGGTTAAAACATAATTTTAAAGGAGACATATAATGAATCGTAGAGCACTGAACTACTTAACACCTTGTAATATATTGCAAAGAAATATTTTGCCTTTAAAGTATTCTGTTTTATTTTGTGACCGAGACTGACAGCCACCTGTGTAAATATGCCGTTTACTGTTACACAAGTATGTGAAGTACATGTATAAATATGTAAATATCGAAAGTGAATATAGAAAATATATTGTTGAATTTCAGCTATTTAGAGCATGTTACACTTCTTTCAAATCTGGAAAACAGAATAAAGTTAGCTCTGGAAGAAAATACACTTTGCTTGATTTTCTGTGACCAGTAGTTTATAAAGAAAAATTGATTGTGGCCCCATCCCCACTCTGTCACTAGTTAGCTGTCACTTAATCTCCTTGGGCCTGGTTTCCTAATCTGGAAATTGAAGAAATTTAATTAGATGCTATGTAAGACTGACTTCAGCCCTACAATTCTACAATTTATGCAAACTCTGAAAACGTCAAATCATAAAATATTCTGTATTTTGGAAGTGAACTTGTGAAACTGCCAAGGGCAGTGGCACATTGTCTTTAAATGGGTCCTTGCATCTGCTATGGCCACTTGACTCTGTCCAAACTATTGTGAGGAAGGCCAGGGTCGTTGTGTGGATATTTCTACTGAAGGGTTTAGAGTCTCAGATGTTCCAAGAGCACTTGTGGTTTTAGACAGGAAGTTTCATTCGACTTTTCTTTCCAGAGGAACGTGATTCCAGGAAGAACGGAATGTCAATAGGTAAGGAATCTTGATCAATTAAAAATGTTTCCAAAGCACCTGGTAGGTTATCGGGATTTCATTTTATTGACTGGCCAGTCTGTCGCGAGCTGCCTCATGGTACCATGGATGCCAAATGCTGTGCCCCTCGTTTGTGTTGCCATCCTCCTCTCTCTCCAAGGGTAGGACTGCAAATCTGGCCCCTCTGAGAGTTATTTTCATTTTTTCACAATCTAATTGACTCTACATGCTGCTATCCAGGCACAGCCCTTTAAGAACATTTCCCAACCGGAAAAAAACAATAATAGAAATGGCTACAAAATGTAATTAATGTTTCTGACTATTAATGCAGGAGGAAAATGTCTAATGGGTAGCAGATTTCTTCCTATTCGAGTAGCGTGACCGTGACCAATGAAAAAGGAAAGCCTCGGTTGAAGTTGCCTTTCTTAGTTCCCCTTCATCAGGACGGGGCCTGGGCGTGGTGATGCTTGCCTGGTGCTCTGCATAGGGAAGGGGAAATGATGTGTGCACGGAGTGTCAGCGATCGAGAAGAGAGCAGGGTTCTTTACGCCCTTACTAGGAATAAGGCAGCAAGACTCCACTCGCCTGCTAACCGTTACACAGTTTTGGCTGTCTGCCAGCATCCTTCAATTTTTTTCTTTGAAGGTTTCTTTTACTTACCACAGTAATTAGAGTGTACCTTTTCATTTTTACTTAAACACACACACACACACACGGGTACCTTCTGCTCTGACCCGTGCTTGCTCGACCCCGTTTCTGAGCCCGCGGATGGGCTGCATCTGGGAAAGGCCCTCGGGGCGGGGCAGCAGCCCTGATGCCTCGAGCTCCCAGGTTTCTGAATCTCTGCCTCCAAACGTTCCCCTAAAATATTTAAGGAAGTTTCATCGGTGATTGAGAGCTGATTAGATTTTAGAAAGAAATTTTCTCCCTAGGGGCAGGTAGAAAGGGACTAAATACTCACTTCATCTGGTCAGATAGGCAGTTGCCATTTTTGCTTTCCAACTTGACATTTTGGTGTTTTACCTGATTATGAGATATTTCTTTTGCAAGGGTAAAAATTGAATATTTTTAAGAAGTTAAGCATAAAGTAGTTAACTCCTCTGGACAAATACGTATGTGTGTGTGTGTGTGTATATATATATATACACACACACATACATATTATAAAAATTGCTGAGAAACCTCCCTCTCAAAATATGCTCATTACCATAATTACACTGATGATATTAATTTTATTGAAAAACCCGACAATGCCTTTTCTTTTATTTCTCCTTTCTCTCCAGGCTACTAAAAATATTTAAACCATCACCACCTTTACCACCACAGTAAGAAAATCCTGGAAAACAAAAACTTCCTTTCTCTTAGAATATTGCAGCTTTGGCATTAATATTTACGATGTTGTTTTTAATGTTTGCATTTAATTCAATCGGTAGTCCTGTGGGGAAAGTAAAGAAACAAAAAAGAAGAAGAAGAAGAAAGCTATTGAAGATAAAGCAAAAATGTGTAGAGGAGAATATGATTATCATTTCTTACAGGATGCTGAGTAAGCCACAGAACTTTGATCATACTTGACTTTCTATTTATGATCTATAATAGATTCATGTTGATCCCTAACCACATTATGTGATAATGGTGACACATCTGACTTATGTCATTAGGCAAGGCCATCAGGCCCACCTTATTAATTACTACACTTGTTCCAGGAAGATATGTGAGTTCAGTGCACCTCATGGTGGGTGAAAGTGTGGCTCTAGGATGCTCTCAGAAAGCTCTGCTTTCCCTCCACCGGCATGTGTATTCAGATGTCTGAGAAATGGGAGTCTTGAAACAAATAAGTAAAACCCAAGGTCATCTTTGGTGAAAGGAAAATAGACTAAAGGAAAAGATCAGGGGGAAATTCCAGGTTGTAAGTCTCAGATTTTCTAGAAAACTGTACCAGCTTTCTTCAGAGTCCTGAGGTACTCTAAGGTGGCAATGATTTAACAGAGTAAAAATTTTCTTAGAGAGGCAAGCTGCGGGACATTTGTTTTGGTAACTGTAGGGAGTGGATTTTCCTCCAGTAGATGGAGGGACACTGTCTCAGGGGTTGGCTGCAGGCACAGTGCCTATATGCCTACTTTTGGCAGTTGGCTGGAAATGAAACTGTTTTTATTGATGTGTTCATTAATATCAATTTTCTCTGGCACGGAAGCCACTAAATTTGTGGCTTTCAAATTCCCAAGATGGTTGATTATGATCTGCAAGTTCTCTTCCAGTGTCGGGGCATGGATTCTGATGATGACATGAGGAAGATGGCGGGATTGGGGGGCTAGATTGTACTGCCAATGGCTCTACCCTACTTACCTTCATGAGTTACAGGACCAGGACTACCATGGAAATTCAGGCACGTCAGAGCAGCTACTGTACATCCCTGAATGATGTAATATTCAGGTGAATGCACTGGGTAGAGTTTGTGGGTTTCTACACTGGGCTTGGTTCTGATCATCCTCCAGGAAGACCATAAGAGTTGACAAGGAGAAATGTCAAGAATTGAACATTGTTTTCATGTTTAATTTACACAGAGAAAACCACCAAAAAGATACTGTTTTTAGCTGTAAAAACAAAGTAAAACAAAAAATAGCATTGAATTACTAATCTTGGGATGTGTTTATACTTTAAAAATTATTATAGTTAATATCTACTTTTAGTTAACAAAAATATTGCATCATTAATATTTTTAAGGGCAAATAAATAGCTTCAAAGGTGAAATTTTCTCAATTAAAGTATTAAAGTATTTAAAAAGTATTTCAATAAAAGTTCCAATTTCCATCATTTTGAGTAAATTAAAAATCATCTGGATTGTAGCTATGTCAATGCTTTCTACTGAAATCACATGAACAAAATAAACACCACAAACTTGAAATGCCAAGGGACTCACCTTATAAGTTTACAGTCCAGGACTCAGATTCAGCCCTCTCTGATTTCAAAACCAGTCTTCTCTCCACCATCTCATATGCATCTATGTAAATGTGTGTAGTGTATATTGTGCTCTGCTGAAGTTGATTGGCTACCATTTTGTTTTGAATTTCTGCATTTCCGTGTCTGTGTGAGATTGATCTATAATTTTCTTCTCTTGTGCTCTCCTTGTCCGATTTGGTATCGTTTGTCTTAGGCAGCTAATGGTTTTCTGGAGGGTTCTTGCTCATTGGTTTTCTGTTACATTCATTTTGACACTTACATGGTATTTCTTGTTTTGTTCTTAGGTTTTACGAATATCATGATTGTTTATTAAAGTATATTATTAATCAAACTTACCAGCTTATTGTATCAAGATTTGTCCTCATCTTTGTTTCTTACATCTGTTTCTTTGTCTGTATTAAGTTTGCTCTGGGGCGTCCATGAGAAGTGAGGGTCTCTGAGTATTATTTTTGTTGTGTTCTTAGTGCCACTGAGTCAATTTCGACTCCTATATTTATTTATCTTCCTTGATGCTCTGAATGCACTTCTGATCTCAGGACTAATGTCTTTCTTTTATTCTGGAAAATTATCTTCTAACCTTTCTTCAAAATTTATTATTTCTGTTTCTTTGTGCCGTACTCTAGGCAAATTCTTTAGTACCATTGTTCAACTCATAAACGCTTTCTTCATCTGTATCCAGTCTAGGATTTAGTTTTCCATTTGAATTCTTTAATTTTGAAGTCTTTATTGTCAGAAATGTTTTTATTTTTCATTTTCAAAACACCTATTTTCTCACAGTCATTGGTTTCTCTCTACATTTTTTTAATTCCATCATAACTTTTTCTTTTAAATGGATGTTAATCCTTCATTCATCTCCTTAAGTGTCCTAAATGTATTAAAGTCTTTGTTAGACTGTGAAGGTTAATTTTCTTAGGGTGAATTCATGTTTTCATTATATTGATTAATTCCTTTGACTTTCTTAGCTTTAGAATTCTTCATCATGTGTTTTGATATTTTGGTTTGCAGATATTTTGACTGGACGGTTATTTGTTGTTTCTCTCTTTCTCTCTCCTCATTCTTCCCTGACTAGTGGGATGCTCTGACCAGTGGGATGCTTCTTTCCAGATTTCCAGGCCCCAAATCCAGAACTTAGCCTTATAATGTCTCTCTGGAGCTCTTCCTGGTGGTGTATGGAGATATCACTGATCCAGTTACCGAAGCAGCTGGGCCTGAGGAGGTGGCTTTGTCTTCCACCATCCTCAGGCTCATGGCATCACGGAAGACACAGTCTCAACCAGCAGACAGGAGCTGTTTTTTCTTCAACTTCTTTTTGTGAGTGCGATGTTCTATCCCTTCGTTTTTCCTCATGTCATGAGGTGAATTCTGTTCCTCAGTCACCATGGAGCTGTTTTGTTCTCTGATTCTCCACCGGCATCCAGCTCCTGGTCCCATTGCCTTTCTCTATGCTGGAATGGAGCCAGCCTATGGCTTCACTCCTGCTCTCCACTGGGCTTCTTTCTAGTTCTAGTCTCCAGAGACGTTTGGAGTCAATTGATTTTTTCTTTTTATAATTTATCTATCATTGACATACAGATGTCACACATGTGACATGACATACACATGGAAGAGAGAAGGTTCACCAAAGTCTATCAAAATATTTTGACTGGAAGTCTATAACTTACTTGAATATTTATTAGTGACTCCACTTATTATTTTGTATATACTTTACATCAGATCTAATAATTTATCTTAGGAGCCTACTCCTTTACCAACTTCAAATCTGAGTGTCAAAAATCTTCGAAATTTGGAAAATAAGTTTTCAAGCAGAGTTCCTATTATAACCCACTTGTAACAGTATTAGTTCCTCCAAATTCCAATATTTCGAGATTGGCACAGGGCAAAAATAAGTGAATTTTTAATGTAAAATCCTCCTTTCCTGACATACTTCTGAACCCGGTAGGATCTCCCCCATCTCTACAAATTATCATATATTTGGTATCTGATACTGAGAAGTATCATTGCTATGGTTTTTACCAGGGGGACAAGTCTTGCAATTTCCCTGTGATTAATATACATATCAATCTTGATGACAAAGTGAATGTATTTATTAAAATTATGGAGAACCAAGTGAGATAATTTAAAAAGTAGAGAGAATACATATTTTCATTAAGCAGTTGGGCATGAGGCTTAACTTATTCAAGGAATTTGTGGAGATTTGGAATACTTCAACCTGACAAGACAAACAGGCAACCTGGGAATAGTGTACCGGAATTACGGTAGTCCTTATTCTGAAGATAATATACAATCTTAAAAGTTAAAAATATTTAATATTATCTGTTTTTCCAGTATTTAACTTACATATTTACATCCACATAATGTAAATTAAAAAGCCTTCCCTCTGTTTATAAATAAACATAACTTTCACAATAGAGAAAAATGTCAAGTGCACATTTATACGCTGCATCTGGATTAATTCAGGGACTAAATCCTTAGGCATTGCTCAGATTCCTCAGATGTGAAGGTGGATGAGCAGGCTTCCACTGGTGAGGAAGATAACATCTGATCCACTGAGTATGAGCACATTAATTTTACTTCGATTCTCTTGCATTAACAATAGCCCCTCAAGCCGGCAACCACTGACCTAAACTCTAAAAACAGACTTGCCCATTTTTAAATCAGGTTATTAGTTTTTTTGTTATTGAATTATAGGAGCTCCTTATATATTTTTTAAACTAATATCTATCAGATATATGGTTTGCAAATATTTTCTCCCATTCCATAGGTTATTTTTTTCACTCTCTTGATGGGCTAAAGACTTGAATAGACGTTTCTCCAAAGAAGACATCCAAATGGCCAACTGGTGTATGAGAAGACCCTCAATGTCACGGCTCATCAGGCAAATGCAAATGCAAACCACAGTGAGATAGCAGCTTACACCTGCCAGCATGGCTATGATAGGAAAAAAAGACAACAAACGTTGGTAAGGATGTGGAGAAACTTGAGATCTTGTGCACTGTTCACGGGAATGCAAAATGATGCAGCCACTACGGAAAACAGTATGTAGGTGCATCAAAAGATTAAAAATAGAACTACTATATGATTCAGCAATTCCACTTCCGCGTGTTTTCCAAAAGAATTGGCATCGGGATCTTGAAGAGTTATGTGCACTCCCATATTCATTGCAGCACTGTTCGCAATAGCCAAGAGGTAGAAACAACCTAAATGTCCATCCACAGATGAATGGATGAAGAAAATATGGTACATACATACAATAGAATATTATTCAGCCTTAAAAACGGAGGAAATTCTATATGGGACAACATGGATGAAATTTGAGAACATTATGCTAAGTGAAATAAGCCAGTCACAGAAGGACAAATACTGCATAATCCCATTTATATGATGTATCTAAAATTCTCAAATATATAAAATCAAATAGTGCAATGGTGGGGTAGAGGGGGTAATGGGGAGTTGTTATTCAACCGGAATAAAGTTTCAGTTAAGCAAGATGAGTAAGTTTTTGAGATATGCTGTACAACATTGTACCTGTAATTAACAATACTGTATTTTATACTTGAAAATTTATTAAGAAGATATAGCTCATGTTAAGTGTTCTCAGCACAATAAAATAAAATAAAAATAATCTCTTTATTGCAAAGTAGTTCTATCAAATGAGAGTAATAGTGTGGTTCCTTGTCCATAGAATTACTGAATACATATTTGTTTCCTTAAAAAAAAATTTGAAAAGTAAAAACAAAGTTGCCACACCTCCCTGCCCCGAGCAATGCCACCCTGTTGGCTTTACTTGTACTTATTTTCCAAACCTGATAAGTACAGGAACTGGGAGCTATTTATTTTCTTCTATTTAGATCCTCATTTATGGAAATCCTTTTTGACACTACATCTCTCCAGAAGGCCAAATAGCAAAGTATAGTATTGATTCCATTCAAAAGTGCTTATCATATTTAAACTCACATTTCTAATTCCAATTTCCACAGAATTGCCTATATCTCTAACTTCTTTTTCTCTACAAATCTATTTAAGATCTCAAACATGGTGTCACTGTGGTTTCCTCAGGACAGCCCACCATCAGGGTGGAGCCACACCTGTTTCCTGAGCCATCTTGGTCCCACATGTTAGGACCCCTGCCCATAAGTCCCATAAGTGGGGGGGCTGCTCCAGTCGTGACGTGTGAGCCCTGAATCTGCTTTGAGAGACACTATCACTGTTTGTCCTTTTGCCTCTCAGATACTGCTCTTTTTATTTTTATTTATCTACCTACTGTGTGCTTAAAGCCCCCTTTCCTCCTCACCCAAGAATGAGAGAACTGATTGAGTTATTTCCACTAGCCAGACGGTCACATTTTATAGTTCTTCCTTCTTTCAAGTGTATGTTTTTGTATGACCCAATCAAATTTTGACAATGAGGACCCTTTCTCCATCAGGCTTGGACATAAATCCGAAACTCTTAGATGTCTTATTATGGCCCCTTTCTTTATGTTTTGTCTTCATGGGTATCTTAAAATGTATCCAGTTTTACTGAAAGCCAGTCCTCCACAAACTTCTGTGTACAATGCACCCTGGCCAAGACGGCAGCCTCTTTTGAACTCGATCTTTTTCATATTAAGTACATTTAACCATACTTAGTTTCATGAAACTGAAATGCACAAAGAAGGAAGGGAGAACCCTGGGGTGAGTGTAATACATTATACTTTTAGAGAAATATCAGAAGCAGTTTTGTCTTGCTTTGAAAGAATTTTAAAGTTAGTTAAATTATTCACAAGTTCTAAGAAGTTCTCTCATGATGGCTATTTGATATAAAAATGGCAAGATGAGGAGTTGTAGGGTCAGGCAATCAGAAATCTTGATGGCTGATCTGGCATTTTTGGACTTTTGGCTCCACTATTGATTGGTCTATAAACAAGCCAAAGTGATTACCAATGCGAAGGTAACCAAAATGGTTAGGTACGTGATCACTTCTAAAAGATGCTGTGTTATCAGCTGCAAAGGCTGAAAATTGACAACTTGAGCACATTATTGTGTCGTTGAGAACAAATTCCTACCACGAAAGCACATAGATTAGCCTAGGGATGTGTTTCGCCTTTCATTTGTTTGTCTCAGGCCGTTTGAGCTGCTGTAACAAAATACCATACTTGGGGGGACTTATAAACAACAGAAATTTATTTCTCACAGTTCTAGAGGATGGAATCCAAGATCAGCGTGCTAGCATGGTTGTATTATGGGCAGAACCCTCTCCTGGGTTGCAGACTATAGACTTCTTATTGTGTCCTCACATGGTAGAGAGTAGAGCGAGAAACAAAACTCTCCTGTGACTCTTATCAGGGCGCTAATCCTATTCATGAGGGCTCCACCCTCATGAATTCATCTTCTCCTAATTGCTTCCCAGAGGCCTCACCTCCTAATACCATTATCTCAGAGGGCAGGGTTTCAACATTTGAATTTTGGAGGGACATGAACTTTCAGTCCATAACAGTGTTGTAAACGTTTGTAAGAAAGATGCCATAGTATCCAATGCAGCGCACAGGATGAGTAGACAGAAAGTGTGCAAACTCCATGTTCTTTGAGGCTCATTTACGTCAGTGTTTGCTCCTGCAGTGCAGAGAACAATCTCTAGGGTACAGTTATAGTTTAGAATGACTCAGAAGTAGGTTTCCAGGAGTGGGAGAGTATGGACCTGGATTTTTGACATTGCAATTCCTCCTCTGAATTTCTAGCATCACAGAGAAAAGGTATCCTTGGCCAGGCATTGGAATTTCTTTGACAACCTCACAATCTTTCTGAACTTAACAAGTGAAAAGAAAACCCTCGAATATTTGATATCCTGACCTTAGGAAATTTTATTTCCTCTATTAAAATACCAAATGATAGGGACCAGCTTTGTGGCCAGCTGGTTAAAGTTCTTCCCTCTCCACTTCAGTGGCCTGGGTTTGCGGGTTTGGATCCTGGGCACGGACCTTCTCCACTCATCTGCCATGCTGTGGAGGCATCCCATATACAAAGTAGAAGAAGATTGGCACAGATGTTAGCCCAGGGTGAATCTTCCTCACCAAAAAAAAATAATAATAAAAAACTAGAAAAATGGAAAAAAATACTAGATGATGCAACATTTTATTTGGTCTATATTGAATATAGCAAAAGATTTTCATAAATATATGTAGGAGATAAAACTTTTTGCCGAACATTAAATTTTAATTGTTCTACTGACTTAAAAAGCTACTCATTGAGGCAAATATTATTATGATCTCTTTTCTGGAGAAATTTTGTAAGTGCAAAAGCCATTAAAATGATTAAATCTTCCTGTTGGCTTCTGCTATTTCTGCAGTTGTCTTGGATCCTGAGAATGAGCATACTGTCGAATCTACTACTAAAAAGCATAAAATGCATGATACACCTGTCCAGAAGAAGAAAGTCCTGAAATAGTGCTTACACTTTCTATCCATTGCTACTCCTCTTTTCTTTTACCTTTCCTTCCTTTTAAGAAAAAAAAATAGTACTTTGGAACAAATTGATTTTGTTAGATAAGGCATTGATCATACCCCTAGCCTGGGGTGAGAATATAACTTCAAAACAATAATAACTAAGGCAATCATCTAATTTCACTGAAATAAAACTGAAAATGTACACCCGACAAAATCGTCCTCGAGACAACTTTAGGTACATTTGTGCTTGTATTTTATTCTCAATGACACTGTAATCTACTAAAGTTCCTCTCTCGATTTTTCTCTTTGCAATCTGGAAGAACAGATTCACCAGTGATTGTGCTCATTTATAAAAGCATCCAAAACAAAATTGAACCCCAAGGCTGATAAGCTATAAAGATGCTGATCAGATCTGAGCACAATGGACCATGCTTTGGGGCTCACTCCGCTAAAGATGGTTCTAGAAGACTGATGGCTTTATATACACAATTACAAACACCACAGCTCTGTCAGATGAATGGAAATTCATGAAATACAGTGTTGGCCCTTTATTAAGTAAAGAATGGCATTTTGTAAAGTACTTCCTAGGATGTAGTAATTTTTTGGAGGTAATTAAATTCCCAACATTCTTAGGCAGAAGACATAATCAAACAATCTTACAAGAAAGAACAATCCAATAGTGTATATATATATAATAGTTCTACAGAACAAAGACAAATTGATTTTTTAATGACTCAAACTAAAAGGGATGGAATTATCAAATTTATATAATTGTTATCCATAACCAGTAGAAGACATAATCGATAAGAAATTAGAAATGTTTGTTCTTTCCAGCATTCCTCTCCAAAGAGAGGTCAGATATAAGAAAACAATTTGGAATTATTTTTTTTGTTTTCAAAAGCAAAAATATCGTAAAGTGTAGTTACACTGAGGCAAGACATTGAAAACAAGATTGACCTTCAACTTGAGATTAATGCACATTTATCAGGGATGGTGTCCGTCCACGAGGCCAATCTTGGATTCATTTGCTCTTGGTCATTACATCCTAGCAAGGACCTATGATTTTTCAGATTCATATTTTATAAATAAGACCTTGAATTTACATGTCTGGGAATACTTTTTGCCAAGTTAAAGGTTTGTTTATTGACTAAATGGCTAAGTCTGAATGCCAATTTAAAGTTTCTTGTATTCTCCAGATTTCCTAATTCTGCTGGTGAAACGCTGATGAAAACCTTTTGTTGTTACCTGGAGTGGCCTCATTTATCTTCCCTGCTCTTAGCTTCTTTATGGAAAACTTTTATGCTCAGTCCATTCTGAGTCTGCAGCGTTCTCATGGTTTCTCCTGGCTTCCCCATAAAATAACTTACTCAGATTTCTTATTTACACACATATGTATGAATAATAATACCTTCTTCTTGTAGTAATAAGGAAATGAAGCTAGAATCATCCAGGTCCTTGAAACACTGCAATTAACAAATTTTGATAATCTCAGAGAATAATTTGAATTAAGGTGAGAGAAATTAGATGCATTCTAGTATATGTCCAAAAATTGTTTTTTGGAAGAGATTAACTTGTTTTATTGATGTGCAAATTTTATTTGAATTAAAACATCAGAATAAGGAAATCTAAGACAGACTGGTCACTAATATTTTCAAGGCCCGAGGCAGGAATGTATAAATGGAAGTCCACATAGCCTATGTGTAAATATTTAAAAGTCATAAATCAAACTAGCAAATTCTCAAATTTACATGTTCTACCCTCCCACCTTGACAAATATAAGTTATAAGAACCTCTCAGATCAAATTTGAATTTAAATTCTAGAACTCCTCAGAGCTCCCTGCTACAGCATGATCCCCAGGATGGCTAGACAAGACCCTCTGGCGTGTAATCACTGTCTCCTCTTCTGTCCCTTCCTCTTGTTGTGCCTCCAAAGTCAGGGTGATGCCACCCTGCATTTCAAACTCCATTGACATCTGGAGTACTTACTAACCTTTTGGCACCTCTTAGGCCTAGGGATGTGTATGTTAATGACGTGGCAACCTTGGGTGGGAAGAAGTCAACAGTCCAGAATGTGGGTCACATAAGCAGGGACTTCCATGGTACCAGGTGCCCTGAGTCTGGTCTAGAAGCTGAGGGAGGACACCCGTTTCCCCCTACAGGCTTCTTGCCCAGAGGAGGGTCATGGCCAGAGAAGGTCCAGAAAAGGGTTTTCTAAAGCCCAGGGCCCAGGGCAGGGGCATCTTTTTCTCAGCTATAGAGATGACATTGACCTAAGTTCTCTATCATGCGTTAATGTGTGGGATCGAACTCAAACAAGACCATTTGTCTATTTTATATCTATACATTTTTATAGGTGATTTTGAAAATAATGCTCTATAAGTAAACTATGAAACAAAAGTAATCAGCATCTAAATTGGTGGGAAAATAGTTTGCAGAGTTATTTATACAACTTTAATACATACATTTTCAGGTGATGTTTAAACTGGCTGCGGTTTGTTAGGAATAGGAGAATTTACAATACGGCTATAGTTTAGATCTGGAGGAGTGCAGGGAAGACAGAAGGACTGCTTCCCAAAGAAATCCAGATCAAAATCCTTGGAAACTCTGTGCATGTTGCAAAGAGGAATTAAAGTTCCAGATAGAATTAACCTGGATAATTAGCTGACCATAAAATAGGGATATTATCCCATATTTTCTAGGTAGCTGTGATATAATCACAGCGTTCTTAACAACAGAAGAGGGAGGCAGAAGAGTAGCTCAGAGTGAAGCCATCTGAGCTCCAAGAAGAACTCAACTTGCTGGTACTGGCTTTGAAGATGGAGGAAGGGGTTACAAACCAAGGAATGTGGTGGTCTCCAAAAACTGGAAAAGACAAAGAAGCTGATTCTTTCCTGGAGCCTTCAGAAAGAAATGCCTGCCCTACCAACACTGTGACTTTTAGTCCAGTGAAACCCACAGAAGACTTCTGACCTCCAGAACTCTGAGATAATAAATATGTGTTGCTTTAAGTTATCAACTTTATAGTAATTTATTATAGCAGCGATAGAAAACTAATATGGGGATAAATACTTCAGCCCAATGAGATGCTTTGAAAATCTTAGAATGTTACTGAAACCTCCTTCTTAAAGCAAAAAATTAACATGTTCTGTGTTCTTGACTAACATTTCTTAAAAATATAGATAAATTTACAATTAGGATAAAAAAATGTTGTCAACTCCTATGTAGAAAATTATGTCACGATGTACTCATCACAGTGAATATGTCTGCAAATTTAGCCTTGTGGAGATGGTATCTGTGTAGCCCATAGACATATTGGTAGTTATTTACATCGACTGTCCCATAGTCAATTTTAACTTAAATTTCAATCTCTGATGGGCTTTTGAAATATCTTCAAAAAGATTATTCTATGATGCCACTTGCTTTAAAATAACAAATGCTATATGCAGAAACTCGTGAAAGCAATGAAATTGCCAAATCCTTTAGAACAGATTATAGAACTTTCTAGAAGTTGTGATATATTCAAATGAGTTCTGTTTTTCAGCTATGTAGTATTGTCTATCCAAAGCATCCAGCTTACTTTCAAGGAAAGCTTATTTAAATGCTGCTAAATATGTAATTCAATTAAGAAAGAAATGATGAGTTTAAACAGGGAGTGCAGAAAAAGACTCAGTAGTTTTTGGAAGGCCTCAAATACTCACTGTCAATTCTAAAGGTAAAAACATGGTACAGGTCTTAAGTACGGGTGATGAAAAGTGGCGTGTCACCGTGAGGCTCTGTGTAAGTGTAGATATTGGATTCAGAAGAATGTGTTTCTCTTTTCTTTTTAATGAGAAAAGAATTTGTCTCAAATGGATCTGTTCATGATGTGTTGAATCACGATTGAGGAAGAAGAAAGCTGTGTGGGGTTTGTGATCAATATCTTCCAGAATTTATTAATTCAAAGATTATGCATACTTCATATGTCGTTAATTTTCCCTAAAAAGCTGTTATTAAGTCATATATATGTATGGGTATATGCCCACATATATATTCAGTTAGATTGAGAATTATGGAGTTAAAGAAGGACAAAAAGTAAAATATCCAAACAACCTTCCATTTCTTCTTGACCTGGTAGGTACTCAAGTTTTAAAAACAGCACAATACATAGCGAACAAAACAGTAATATAAACTCTAGATAAAAGTGGAAAGCAGTGCAATCAAACAGATATTAGAATTCAAATACCTTTAAGACTTTACCCTTAAAATTAAGCGTAAAAATTGGAGAATTCATATTAGAACCAACAGACTTAGTTCACAGTCAAAGGCGTTTCTTACGCTGAATTTTCCTCACCTCGAGCGGCTTTCCCTGCCCCTCCTCCCGCTTTTTTCTTAATCAAGCCTAAGGAAACCTGAGGTGGAGTTCTCTAATAACAAAGTATAATGGGGCCTCCTCCACCGCTGTATGCGGAGGGCTGTCTATTCTATTTTTAAAAGTCTCCTGGGAAGCAGCGTCTACAACTTCCTTGTGAATCTCTGACTTCGTACCTGGCAATCTTCCCCTCCCAGGGTCCCCAGGCTGGTCTTCCTCCCTTGCTTAAGAATTTATTATAGATCAAATTATTTTAGGGTTCTGAATATACTGTGATATTTAAACGATACTTTCCCCCGAAGGGGCTCAATTAAGAGTGCAGGATGTCTGTGCGGTGGAGTGCGATCTTCAGAGAAGGTGTTCGATTCATACCAGCGATGAGATTCAGAGGAGAAACACAAATTCCAACATTTGAGATAAACTCTTTCAAAAGTTTGGAAACAACTGGAATCTGAACTATGTCTTCTCCTTCTGGTTCTTACTGGAGTTAAGAAATTACGCTGCTGAAGACAGCTGATGCCTGCCTCGGACCTCAGGCAAGGAGCTCGGCCACATGTCTATTTCTTCCTCAGAGGGCGAGGACGGTGCTTGTCCGTCTCTCTTTTTTTATGCGGATTAATTAACATTTGTATGGTATTTTCAAAGATATTAAATCTTATTTAGGCATGCTAAGGGCGTGATGCTATTATTTTTCAAGGTGTTTTATTGCTATCTTCCATCAAAAACTACACAAAACTGTGGGACAGAATGGTGTTCTATTCCTGCCATACGATTGTGTGTTGGCGTTTGGAAGAAGTAAATCTATTTTGTAACTCTTAATGTTTTTCTAATGTTCTCTACTACCTTTGTATTGACATTTTATCTTAGGAAAAAAAGCACCACAATATAACTAGGAATACTGTTCTTTAATACTATCCATAAACTTCTAATTCAATCATCAGTGGGGATTAACTGATGTGCTTAAGTGAACTATTTTACTGTTTATTTGCTTTGCTTTTTGGGGAAGGGGTACACCCTTTTTGTGTTTTACGGTTACTTGTAACTCAGTTATAAAAGGCTTTATATCTAAGAAAAATTTAGATTCTAATTTTCGTATTGTAACTTCTTTGTTAGAATGAACATGAGACCTATTTTTAATTTGATTCCACTTTTTCAAAGTTTCTCTCTTTTGCTTCTTGTTAAGGAAAGCAGGAAAGTTGTCTTTATTATGACCAAGTCATTTTTGTCTGCCAGTATATTGATAACAAAATAACAGATTACTTTCAGTATTTAAGGTCACCTTGTTTTTGTATTTGTCCCTTGTTTAGGGAAGGGATTTAGAGGCCTTGATTTAGTCGGTCTGCGTTAGTTACTGAATATATTCATGGAGCGGGGGAGACTTTGCTGTTGTGCGGTTTGCCTTTTGTCTTCTGACCCTGCCCCCACCGCCGCACTCCACGACCAGAACAAGTACACTGCACCGGGCCGTTTTTAAAGCTGTCACATATAAAGTATAACAATTAATTCGAATTTCTCTTTTGCTCCTCTTCCATTTCAGCTGAGGCAGTAAGGTTATTTTAAAATAATGATTCTGATTTTTAAAAAGTATAATCCGCATAACTGTTTCTGTTCTTTCATTTGCCTGTATGACTGGAGCCTGAAAGTGCTGGTGAGAGCTCTAGGAAGAGTTGCAGGGTTTCCATGTGCCCTCTGTTGTCCTTTCTGATCCCCATCTGACCCAGGATGTGGAGGCTGGAGGAGAGAGCTGGCGTGTTTGCTTCCCTTTTGTTTGCTAGAAGCATATTAAAAGGAAACAGTGGCATGGGAACAGTTCATTGTACACACATAAGTTAGCTGAAAGTTCCTATTGCAGCAAATAGTGGACACAAAGTTTCTCAACTTTTATTTTTGTCCCTGTAATACTTTAACTGTTGTCCATCTTCAGCCTAGTACTTAATTTCCATGTCTCATTTCTTCATCTTTAAGAAAGGATAATAATGCTTAATCTCAGAAAATATTTTAAAAATGCTTTGTAATTCTTAATGAAATGTCACATTAAAGCCAAATCTTATCTTAGTCACTATTCACATTGCTCAATCACATTTTATCTTTTTTTCAAGAATAATCTATGGAGCTTCTTAAGAGATTGTAATGGAGGAGCAGTGAGAGGAGAGGGTGAGGACACATCTATTTTGTGCTTTACTGTTTCATATGATTTGCTTATGGTTAAGTGTGTGTGTGTGCACACAGAGGTTATGTTTCTTAAAATAAAATTGCTTCAAATTAAAGTCACAACTTTCAGTGGATTATTAATTGAACAATAGGTAAAGAAATCATTTTATTTTTTCCCATTAGAATGCAATTAAAATATATGTCAAATTTCAGTAATTTTGAAATAAAATTATTTTATTTATAGCACCTCATTTTGTTAATGTAAGTAAAAAATATTTTTCTTTGTTGTCGTGGTATCGCATCCAAGAGAGAATGATACATGTAGGTTAAAAAACCTGTAATTTGTGTTATTAACCAAAATAATTTTTAAAAGCCTTGTTTTCTTGTATTAGCTGTGTCTTAAGGTCTAAGAGAAATATTAAAGTAGAGCTTTGTTAGTTTGGAATGTGGACTCTGTACAAGATACTGGAAACTGCTTTAGGAAGAAAAAATCATTACGGACTTTACATGAAGCATTTAGTGCACATTCCTCTTTGAGGGAAGCCGATCTGCTCCAGCTGAGACCGCTTGAAAGTTTATTGAGTGAAATTGCGTGAACACTTTATTTCTTAACAGAAAACTGATTTTAAATGTTGAGGTTAGAAAACCCACTGCACATTTTTTCTAACTGCTCTAGCTTTAATTCATAATTACAAGCTTATTCTGATCTTTGCATAATGAAACCGCATTTTAGACCAACAGCTGGTATCTCCTTTTTCTGGTAGCCTTGGGGTATGAATATTTTAATATTCATTTTCTATGTGCAGATAAACTAGATACTTCCTCCTGGAAGTCTATCAAATTAATCACGAAAACCTTAGTTGCTGTTCTTTCTTCCGTGTAACTCCATTTTTAAAAACTGCTCAATTTATACCCTATTTTCCATAAACCTGAAAGCGATTTTTAGAAAACGTACAAAGGAGAATATGGAGAAATCCACGAATATAAAGGATCAGGGAAAAGATTAGAGCTACAGTGTTGTAGTGACCTGCCCTTTCGTTCTCTTCCATCTTGTGCAGTCAGTTTTAGCCTCAATATTTTGCTTATGGCAATGTTTTAATAGCTAGTTTTGTGTTGGAAGCCTGTGATTTTCACTTAGTGAAATGGTATTAGGTCCTCATGCAAATGATGTGGCCTAAAGGTAGATTTTTCCCTACAATCTTCCAGTATAATCTCGCAAACACCATTGTGATGCAGCATAAAACATGTGGCAACTTCGGATGGCAGTGAACGAGTAGAAAAATAAAAGTTCTGTAGCCCAGTAAAATCTAAAGTGAAGCAGTAGATAAAAGGATGCTGGAAGACCTCCCCAACCAAATAGAAATAGATGAATTTGTAGCTAAGGTTGGTGGATGTCAATATTGGGGATGGTCAAGACGGATTCTGCATATTTTTATGAATTCTATAGGAAGATGTTTTCCCTGTTCTCCATTTTGATACACTACTACTGCTTACATGATTCAATAAACAGTATTTTTGAGTGGAAAACATAAATTGCTCCATTAGCAAGTTGAGATCAAATATCTCATTAATGTTAAACCATGACTATTTGAACATATTTGAGGCCTGGGAGCGGTGATGGAAAAATAATGATGGAAAAAAACCCATATAAAACTCTCTGCGTAGTGTTTTTGTAGTTAGAAGGACCAGCTTCTTCTCTGAAAGCTTATTTGGCCTTAGAGAGCACATACGTGATGATGTCCTACAGGATCTTTCTGACTTTATGTTCTTGGCTCTTGGGATAACACAAGACAAACACTCGGGCCCTGGATTTCTGAGAAACAGATACCCCGACAACCCCCCCCCCCCCCCGGCCTTTTCTTTAAAGTAGAGACATTTGATAGGCCTTGATGGTGAGAGAAGATAGAAACGTCTAATTCTTTCCAGTGTCTGTGGCAGCTAAAATTTTCGTGCTCAACTCCTGTTTGTGCATTCCTCCATCCGCCTTGGACCCCTCCCCTCTTTTTCCTTCTCTTTTTGATGGTGACTTAAGAAGTCCCTGACTGAAACTGGGGAAATTCTGTGTATTTTAAGCCCATTTCACATTTTCATTTCTTCCTTTGCTTTCATGTTTTAACAGATGCTTGCCTTTTCCTCTGCTGTTTTCAATGGGGTCCCAGCTTTTACAAAGATCCTTTCATAATATTGATCTTTTCTCCCCATTTCTTATCTTTCCAAGTCCCTCAAGCATCTCTTTACTGTTTCCCCAAATCATCCTTGGAAGGCTCCTCAGGTTTGATTTTTAGATTCCTAAGAATATTCCTGGCATTTACTGAGCAATTGCTCTGTGCTGGTACGACACGAAGCACCTCACATACCTTGCTGTGTTTATTCGTCACAATACCTTAAGAGACATCTGCTATTATTATTCCCAGGCTGCAGCAGAGGAGAATGAAGCTTCCAGGGGTTGAACAACTGGTCCAAAGACAAACAGCTGTTAGTGGGATAGCTGGGAGTCAACCCTGGATCTAGTCCAGAAGGCAGGCTCTTAGTCATTATCGGCATGTTTGATTCCTATTCATCTTCCTTACTCATCATCATTCTCAGTGACGTTGGCTTTCCTACTGCCAGTTCATCAAGTAAGTGTTATGAGCTCATAATTTCAACATTTCCAGCATCCCACTTTCACTGTCCAGATGCCATAGTCTAGAATTGCTCATGACATGCCACTTTTCCACTTCTGAAATCTTGGGGGCGGTAGGCTCCGGGCGAGCACAACTGCTTTGCTGGTCGTTCTCCCTCCATTCACCTCCGTTGAACCCACTCCTCAGTGTCTCTCACTCTCCTGACCCACATTCCCTTCTCTTTTGCCTAATCCTTTCACTTCCTTTGACTACATCACCTTCCCCCACCTGAACACTCTAGTTACCTCTAGCTTTAACGGTTCTTACACATCAGTCTAGATTTCTAAAGTCTCTTGATTTTAAATGAGCCTTCAATATCAACCCCCAATCTAAAATAATTTCTGAAATTACTTTATCCATGCCTCTCTTGAGGTTACTAGGAAAAAAAGAAAAGATTCCCAGGATATCTTCTAGCTTTGAATTCTAAGAAGATGCAGTCTTGACTGGCAGACATTGTTTCCAGCTACACTTCAGCACTTGCTACTTCTTGGAAGTTCTTCTATTTATCCCCTTTGATTCCTTATTGCTTTCCCCTGAGGCCTTGTTCCAAACCTACTTTTACTTCTTCCTTTATCACAAGCCAACTCTAATCTCAGCAGAGCGATCCACTGTAACCTCCTTCTCCGTCTGCGCTGAACCTTCATATTGAGTCCTATTCACTGTGGCAATCGCTCCCCGTATAGTCCCAGGTTTTGTCGTACTTTATTTTGAGACCTCTCACTCTGAAGTTTATTCTTGTCCTTTCCCATGATTTAAGTCTTTCTCCTTACAGTGCTTCCTTTCTCCTTGCCCTCAAACACACTTGGACGTCCCTTTCTTAACAAGTGCTTTGTGTGACAATCTGCCTCTTGTCGCCATCACTTTATTTCACTTTGGCTTGACTGCTTGTCGTCTTACAGTCTTAAATGAATGCTCTTAACTCCTGCATTCATCGCCTAATGATTTTTCCTTCTTTAATTCCTTGAAATTTGACTAGTGCACTCAGCATTTTGCTAAAATTGCAATCATTAATAAAGTTATTCTTGCTAGGTCTTCTTTCTGTCCATACTGCCCTTGACATCTCTGTAGAATTTGGTTCTAGCAAGCTCCACCTCTTTACTAAAACTCATTTTTTCTTGACTTCCATAAAGTTTGCTCCTCCCAACTTTGGCCATTCTCTTTTGTTTGTTCTTTAATATTTTTTAAAGGTCACTTCTAGGAGTCCTCATTTTCTGTTTCTATGATAGGCCTCTCATAGCTCAGCTCTAAACTCTGTGATATTCGCTTTAGAATCATGATTTCCTTCCCTGACTCTCTAGTCACATATGCACACTTCCACTGGGATTTCAAACCACCATTTCTTTAAGGTTAGAACTGAAATCGTTTAGAAGTCATATTTTATTCAGTGACTTCTTTGCAGTATGTAGAAATTGCCTGCCACTTGGTAGGCACTCGTATGTTTTGGTGTAATAGTATTAGGAATAGACTTAATGAGCAGCTACTACAGTGTCCTGTAGACACTGGGATAGGCACTTTAGATATTTCACTTAATATCCTCAAAAATCCTTTGAGGACAGGCTCTGGGCAAACCCTGATGATTGCTCAACTCAATCTTTATCCACAATTCCTTTCTCTCTAGTCACATTCCAGACGGAGTAGCCAGTGATACAATTCTGGATAATAAAGTATGAGTGAAAGTTTAAAAGGTAGGTCTCCAAGAGAAGCTTTGACTTTCCCTTTACAAAGGCACATGCTTAGCTCATATGCCTCTTTACCCTTGGCCCTTCCCCTTGCTGCTTGCCAAGAACACGGATGCAATACCTAAAGATGTTGCAGCCATCTTGTGCCTATGAGGCCATGAGCGTGAGAACAAAAGCAACAACTAAGGATGACGAAGGAGAAAGACAGAAAAAAGCTGGGTCCCTAACAGCATCTAGTTGCTCTTCCTTCTGACATTACTTTTCTAGTCAGTGGTATCATCATTCTCCAGGCAGCTATGCCCAGTCCTTGCATTTTGCTTTCTTTGATTGCCCCAGCATCTCATATTTGGATTTCTGCCTTAGCTAATCTGACTTCAGTCTCTCTCCAACCAATTCATGATTACTGATTACTACTGTTAGGCTAAACTTACCCAAAGAGTTGTGAATGAATGTTAAGAATACAATAGAGGTGTTGGCTAACACTATGATGATAATCATACTGCAATTATAAATGTATCAGATCAACACATTGTACACCTTAAACTTACACAATGTCGTATGTCAATTATATCTCAATAAAAAAATACATGCAATACAATGTTATGTAAATGCCACCAGCAAAAAATTTAAGAAAGAAATACTGCTTTAAACTTATATAGAGCTTTTATATAAACTTAGATAGAACTTAGTGTTTATCCACTTATTAATTATGCCTTTTAATATTCGTAAAACTCTGCAAAGTATATTTTATTACCATAATTACTAGAAAACTGAGACTTCCAAATGGACAAGCTTATAGACCACCAGTAAGTGGCTGAATTAGAAACAGAATCCAGATCCCTTGACTCAGAATTTGTTGCATTTAAAACCACATTACTCTTCTCACACTGTTTTGCAGTTTATTTTTCTGCTCAATAGCTTACTGTAGCTACTAACATTGGGATAGTGTTAGTGTATTTTAAGTAAATTTTCCCATAATCTTCTCTACCCTCGGCATGTAACTTTTTCCTTGACTCCTCAACACAACTTCTCCACTTTAGTCAGATGGTTCTAAATATAGTTTCTCGAGCCTGTTTATGCTGTTTTTATGCTGGATATTAATCTTTTAATCCTGGCTCAAATTCCACCTCATCCAGATAGCATCTTTTCTCAACCCATCTAATTTGGGCTACTCTATTTTTATATTTATGCAAAACTTCTTAGCAATTGACCTTATACTCTCTTGTATTACCGTCTAATAATTTTGTTTATTGTAAACTTACCTCTTCATTTAGATCGTACACTTGAGGATGGGATTACAAGCACTTCACTGTGCTCTATCATAGTTCTAAATCCAACATGGAGCCCCGACAGAAATTTCTTGGTACTCGGTGAACACACCATTTCTTGATTCTTCCTTCCTTCCCTTCATCTCTATCTTTCTTTCATTGTTCAAACTGCTGGGTTATAAAAGAATTATAAATACCCCACCTTTTATCACGGTTGCCACATACTAAACTGATTGCTCATCAGCTTCAACAGCTGACTTCAACCTTCTGTGTATTTTATTCCTATTGCTCCATTATTCAAATCCATTGCCCCAAATTTTACAAAAGACTTTCATAATAAATGAATAAAAACACCAGAAAAGAAACCTACGGAAAAAGTTCCTCTCAGTGTTGTTATGTGTGGACGTCCATATCTTCAAGACCTGACTACTGCAGTGGGATATTTGAAACCCAAGAGTGTTGAAAACGGAGAAGCAGGATCAGTCACAGAATGCTGTCACAAAAAGGCTCATCTAGTCTGGATGTGCTCCATTTTAAACTTACAGTGAATACATTTCTAAAAGAGTCTTGAGTTTCAGAAAATTAAATCGAGATATGTGACTGCAGTTCTCAGCACGGGCGGGCCGATAGCACATTTCCATGTAGACGTCACATGGAAAACTGGACTGTCCCAAGACAATCGTGTCTTGAGTTCTAATTCTGCCTCTGGTGCCTTATGTGACTTGGGATGACTATCCTTTATTTTTTATTAGATGTAACAAACATCTATCAAGCATGAGCTCTGTGTAAAGTGATGTGTAAGATGAGGAGGAATGAGGTGAGTAGGTACAAGCGAAAAATTTCCATAAAGGCAGACAGTAAAAGTGTTATAAAAGAGCTGTTATGCCGGCCGTAATCATCCTAAGACTGGGAGACAAAGTTACCATTGCACAATGGTCTGGTTTAAGTATTTGCCAATTTGACTAACCAGGCCAGATCCCATGTGGGAAGCAATATGGCCGGCTTCAATGCTGGCAGCTTTATTGTTACTTGAAGTCTATTTCTTGCCTATTTCTATATCATCATGACTGTTCCCATTTTCCTCTCGTTTTAGTGAAAAGGTGTGTATTTGCCTCATGTTTCCAGTTTGGTATTTTTATTAAGGCTTTATAATCTCTTAGTGCTGAGATAACCATCTTTGTTTTCTGTCTTTTTCTGTTTGGTGCACATGACAATTAAACTTACCAATCCTTTGCTTGGAATCTAGAATATCCGGAATTTCACGAAACGCTTGAAATTATATGGAAGATTCCCAAACCTACGTATATGGGCATTATCCAGGAAAGAGCATCCAGTATTTTTCATTTCTTACTCCAAAGGGTTTGCATTTCTATAAACATTTTAAGAATTACTTCTTCTAGCAGCAATTTTCCATGTTTCTCCAGCAGCAGCTAGGGTATTTCTCAGTTTTACTGAATATTAGCCATGGCTGCAGCATTTATAATAACACACAGTCACACATAGGCATACTTATGGGAATTCATTGCCACAGTATTTATTATGACTATGCTATCTTGTATTTTATCACTTGAATTGTTCATATCCATGGTGGGTATGAGCAACACACCTCCCTTTTTAATCACAAGTGAAGGAGATGTGGGAGTGTTTCTTCCCTTCTCAAACCAGGGCAGTCTGGAGTCAGTCTATCATCTACACATAGCTGGCGTTTGAAGTTGTGGAGGCAATCACATGACTCTACTTGTGAGCAGTCTTGATGTCTAAAAGCAAATTGGAGGACCCAGTTTCCAAACTCTAGGTTGGCCTAGAGGTCTTCAAATGAGGATAAGGAACCTATGTATTCTCACCCAACAGGACTTTGATTTTGAGGCTCTGACCTGAGGATAAGGAGTCATTGCTCCTGGAATTGTTGATTTCATGATGTCCATTAAGCATCTAGTGGAGATTTTGATTAGGCAGCTGAAAATATGAAATTAGAGTGTAGGAAGAGATCTGAACTGGTGGTCTAAAATGTAGAATCCTCATATGTAAAACCATGGACTAAGTAAAATATACTAGGTACTATGCAATAACAAAGAAGAGAAGTTTGAAGACTTTTTCTGATGGACCCTGAGGACCTTCTGAAAGATCTTATCTGAAGGACCTTGGAGGTGTTCGACATCCAGGGGTAAGGATATGATGAGGGTACAGCAAAAGAACCTGGGCAAGAGCCATTACATAGCTTGCCTTATTCTCTCTCTCTTTCCTGTATTTAGCTTCAGTAACAGAATGTAGCCCCGACCCCAGTTTGTGAGGAAGTCTTAAGTGTTTCAGTATATCTCTATGGCCCAGATCTTCTATGCTGACTTCCTCTTCTGTGTGATGGCCAATGGCAGAATTATCTCCTTGATCTACACACCCTGGGGATTCTTCACTCTACCATGTGCTCTTTCGAGGAGAGTGGGGTAATCTGCCACAGAATGGAGGCCTTAGGGCTTTGAGTCTACACACAGTTCCTAATGTTGGACCCTATCGGCTCATGTACTCGGGCCTTTGCCCAGTTCCCTGGCTCTCTGTCCTTAGGATATTTCAGTGGCACAAACTCAAAGTCAATGTATTTCTAATTCCTTCCTGGAATGACCTCCTTCTAGACTCTACAGAAATTTTTGAAACCACAGCAGCCAAATCTCCAGTAGAGCCAGTGTTTGCTGGTGGGACAGTACACAGATCTTCAATTAGCCCAACCTTCTCTTCCCCTCCAGAAAGAACTTCAAGTTCTTAAGACACTAGATTTCTATAAAGTCAGGTCAAAATCAATTTCTAGTCCCAAAGGCTGCAAGTGAAGTATTTTCTCGATATTGTGCAACAAGAAGAATAACTAAACTTCCCCAAACAAAAACAAAGGTGAAACAAGTGAAAACAAACAAACATAAAACCCAGTAAAATATCGTAGGTAAGGTTGATGTAGATGCTGTAGTCATTTATAACTTCCCATTAAAAATTTTGTTTCCAAAACGCAGTCTCATTGTTCTCACTGATTAGTGGTATAATAAGAAAATGTTATACATTTCCATTTAAG
Organism: Equus przewalskii; assembly: GCF_037783145.1. Taxonomy (NCBI): domain Eukaryota; kingdom Metazoa; phylum Chordata; class Mammalia; order Perissodactyla; family Equidae; genus Equus; species Equus przewalskii. The sequence continues at coordinate 8,928,055 of NC_091849.1, forward strand.
AAAATGCATATTGAGTTATTAAACACTTTTTGCCACTCTCTACTGAGTGAAAAATTCCATTTGAAAATCTTTTAAAATCACATTTTTAAGCATTTTGTTTCTATTTCTACACGATTGTCATAAAAAGTTTTAATTGTTTTTACTATTTGAAAGTGCATAATGACAATTTATTTGGGCCAATTGGCACTCAAGTTTATAATAAATTAACACTTACAGATGAACTAGATTTGTACTGGTTTCTTTCCAAAAGTCTCTGGAATGATCTATTTTTGGATCTTAGTGACTTTGGGAAATCTTTGTATCCAATCTCTTGGCTGTTCTCCTCTGGTTCGTGTGTTAGTATAGCCCATTTCGTGAGTATATTCCTTGTTCTTGTCATCCAACAAGGACCATCACCACCCTGCTTAATGACTGGTGTCCCCTAGGTTAGGGCAAGGACTTGAGGACTTGGTGTGAGGTTGTGAACTGGTTAGATAGGAAAGAAGGAGAACAGTAGTGAGGATAGTGCAGAAGGCAATGGCTATAGCTTTATGGAAAGTTGTGGGCAATGAGAAATTGAATAGAAATTAGGGAAATAAAATTAATTGGACTGGGCAGAAGAAGTAAATGCCAACAATTTTGTCTTTGATGAGGGCATGAGTGTACCTGTGGTCCACAAATTCTTGAGAGGTGTGGTGTATATCACTTTGAGTGTGGCCTCTGACTGCTTGATCAACAGTGGAAGTGAGGCCATGCCAGTTTCTGGGCTCATCTGAGTGCTCAGATATCACGGAGTAGAGATAAGGCACCTCACTGCACCTTTTCTGAAATTCTGACTCACAGAATTCAAAAGCATAATCAAACGGTGATTGTTTTACACCGCTAAGTGTGGAGTGATTTTTTTTTTTAAATGTAGAAATAGTGACTGGAACAAGCATTATCAGGCACAAGTATACCTCTATTGGTCAAGACCTATCTTCTCTTAATTCATCTGAATCATATGAGAATCCTGAGTCTACAACTGTACATTAAAAATGAATGATTTCAGCCCCCAAATATAGTAATGTGAATATTTGACTCTGAACAGATGAAATTCCCTTTGAATAAGAAAAACTTTCCTAAAAATTTGAAGAGTTTTCTTCTTCCTTTGAGAAAAACAAAACAATTTGTAAATAGATCTTCAAGTATGAGGTTATTTCTTTGATAGTGGCCTTGTCTCTTCCCTTTTTTTGATCACGGGCTTCACAGTTCTAAACATTTGTGCTAAGGGGAACTTTTAAAATCAGTAGATCGCAGCTTGTGGCTGAGGTATCTAGATAGTTTAGGTGGCCAGCTTTGAACTCCTTTGTTATTGCAAAGTTGAAAGAAATGGCTTTATTTCTTCTAGTAGGGTCTTCTGCCAAATTTAACTTGTACGTTTCTAAATCACTTACATATTTTAAAGGATTAAAATTAAAGATGAGATTAAAAACTTTTCTCTTGGCTTCAAAGGGAGGACCAAAATCTCCACAGAGCCTAACTGACAACCTCCCTTGCTGTTTGGAAAGGGGGAGGAAAAAAAAAGACTTGCTTGAAGTATTTCTTTAGGTCTTAACCTTTTGTTTTCCAACCAGTGTTGTTCTGGAGTAAACATTAGAATGTTGAGATAAATTGTGATGTTTACCTTGGCTTTACTCAAACATAAAGTCACATTTAGGAAATTGATACTGACTCTTTCTCCATTGCTGAACTTGGCTCTGACTCCACTCCTTAGGAGGGTAGTTAATTTGACATGTTGTGGCAGAATTAATTTTGTTGCCATAACAGTAACTTTCCCCTAATAAATTTTTCTCTCTGGAGATTTCAACACTTCAAAAGATGATACAGCACACCTTTTGCAAACCAAAGGATGATAAGGTTTCATGTAGGCAATGGAGCCAATGATTACTTCTGAACCCCAACATGTAATTATGGAGGCAAGATGAGGGAACTTTCAACATGCTCACTAGTGGCAGAACTGAATGTGGGGAGAAATGTCAAGCCGGGGTTGAGGTTCAAAGTTAGGAGCTGGTTTCCAGCTCTGCAGCTGCTATAATTACACAATTCTGTACATTAGAACCATTTATCTCCTGCCAACTGGGGTAATTAATTTTGTCTTCAGTCAGTGGAGGGGGATTGATCTTCTCTTTATGAAAAAGTTTCTCACGCAAATGTTTTCCAGTGCTGAAATGTCGAATGGCTTTTCTCCTGTTTTACAGGTATTTACTGGAATCTGAGCTCACGATTCTCTGAATCCATGACTAACGCAAGTCAGAACCAAGTTTATTGATGACGTCCATTTTCCTCCCTAGGGATCAAAGTTTTTCAAAGTATACACTGATTAGAGCTCTTAAATTGTCTCTAAGCCTATTTGCATGTAACGCAAGAACAGCTACCTGTGCGGGTGAGTACCTGTTAGTTACACAAACAAGAAATATGATCTTTTGTAGGCTTGCATTTTCTTTTAAAAAATTTCTTATAAACTCATAGTCCATACGCTTAATAGAGTTCTTTAACCCGAACACGTCCCAGTGACCTCCTGGAGTTAAGTTAGTACAAAAAAAAAAGCCTTGTCTTTGGGCACTTTATGTCAATTTCCAGAAAACTTGAATCGCACTTTCAAACATTCCACCTCCCAAAGTTATTTTCTTGGTTGAATACTAGAGCCTTTTGTTGTAATTTCCCTCCAAAGTGTGGAGATATTATTATTAAAAAAAAGAGAGAGAGAGAGGACAGTTTTAAAGGACATGAGGCAACATCTCTAACAATTACAATCTATTTTGGTTTTTACAGAAAATCATTGTGAATTAAAGACAGCATATAATTTTCATTTGATTTATTTCCTGAGTCTTTGAAGTCTTCAAACTGCATCTATAAAATATCACAATGGTGAAGCAAAATTGGAATTCACCAGTGACTTTATCCTAAGAAATTACATGAATCAAACAAATATGGGTGGTAGGAAAAATGGGATTGGACTTGAGGATAAAAGGGAAACTTGGCAGTGGGTGGGGATGAGAGGATAGTGATGGGAAGATAAAATTGAGCAAAAATCTAATTTTACACTTTTTCCCTAAAAATTGAAATTTCAGTTAATTTCCATGTATCCTTCTATCCAGTTCAGTACTGGAATTTTAAATCTGGCAAGGGCTTTAAAGGTGACCATTCCAGGGCCAAGAGTTCTCCCACTTTAATGTGGATATGAATCGCCTGGGGATCTTGTTAAAGTGCAGATTCTGATTCAGGAGGTCTGGACTGCAGCCTCAGAGTCTGCATTTCTAAAATGCTTCCTTGAACCACACGCACTTTTAGTATCAAGGATCTAGTCCATTCTCCACGCCTCTATCTTTTTACAGCCAAGCATAGTGAGCAATAGAGATATGGAGTTTCCCAGGGCCAGAAGGCTGCCTAGTGACAAAGACGTGACGAGATCCACATCTTCTGGTCCCTCAGCCCAGAATTTTCTACATGGAACCAGAATTTTCCAGTCTTGTTCTGTTGGCAAAAGGCCATGAAAATCATGATACTGTTTGCAGAATACCCTCAAACACTCACATATTCAATTAATATTCCATAACTTTGTTCTACATCAGACACCATCTTATAATAGATTCTAGCAAGGGTGGTCTGTTAACATGTTGGTTAGCCCAAGAGTAGACTCCTATTTTGTGCATCCTGAAGTTTACCTAATTAGAGGAATTCTTTTTTTTTTTAAGATTTTATTTTTCCTTTTTCTCCCCAAATCTCCCCCCTCCCCGCTACATAGTTGTATATTTTTAGTTGTGAGTCCTTCTAGTTGTGGCATGTGGGACGCTGCCTCAGCATGGCCTGATGAGAGTGTGCCACGTCTGCGCCCAGGATCCGAACCGGTGAAACCCTGGGCCGCCTGCAGCGGAGCGTGCGAACTTAACCACTCAGCCACGGGGCTGGCCCCTGGAGGAATTCTTTTTAAAAAAATTGTTCAAAATTACAAATACAAATTAATCTGAACGTTAATATTTATTTATAGTTGGAGACGGAAACTCAACAAGTGACTGAGCATTGGGGATGCACGCCTCTGTCTCCTGAGATCATTTAGGCAATTTCTCAGCAATGTTTGCAAAGGATGCTTCCCATTTGCAGCCTAGCACTCACTCCCAGGACTTTCAAGAGCCCATGCCAGTCAGTGGTCCTGCAGTTTAATCTTCATTAACTTCCTTGTAACTCTGCCTTTGGTCTGAGACAAAGTTTGAGAAGCAATGCTGTCTCCATAAAGTGGGTTTTCTTTATGCTGTTGACGCTCTGGGTACAGGTCTAAGCAGTCCCTAAGACACATTCCAAACCCATTTCATGGAGGGGTAATCAGGGTGCTGGTCCTCCACGAGTTTAGACCTCTTGAGCTGCTTATCTTGACATATTCTGCTGTTAGTATCATAAAGGGTATTGTGTTAACGTTCACTCAGCTTCCTTACCTACTTGGAAGGCAGAAAGAGAAGCCAATAGAAAAATTAGGAAAGCAAAAGACAGTTAGCCAACTCTGAGCAAATGTGCCAGCTTTAGAAGTTTCTCTCATCTGGGCTCTACCATTTCCACTGTATTTTTTTTCTTCTTTTGTTTTTTTTTTTTTTTTGGTGTTGAAAAATGTTAGCCCTGAGCTGACATCTGTTGCCAATCTTCCTCTGTTTTGTATGTGGGACACTGCCACAGCATGGCTTAAAGAGCAGTGTATAGGTCTGTGCCCAGGATCTGAACCCATGAACCCTGAGCCACCAAAGTAGAGCCTGTGAACTTAACCACTATACTACCAGGCTGGCCTCTCCACTGTGGATTTCTCATGTCCTGGACCATCCTAGCTATGACCAGCTTTTCCTCCTTTGCTAGTATTCAGCACTTTAGGTTAGCAGAATATTTATAAAAGTTACCAAAACTATAGAGTTGAACCTTAAAACAAATAACCAAAATGTAGCTGAAAACAATATGCGTGTGCTACAATGCTTCCGAATGTTCTCAGAGATGGCCACTCTGGATGTAAAACTATTTTAAGTTTACTTTTTTAAATACACAAAATGCTGTTTCCGAAGACATTTGCTCTCTTTTATTTTCATATGCTAGATAATCCCCTTTCTACTACATTGTACCATAGTTTCAGCACAACCAATATGATTAAAATTAGCAGAGAGCACAATGAATGTTTAAAACCTGAGAGAAAAAGTTAAGAACATCGTACATTTCTTTGGTATCGACTCTATATAATGAATCATAATAACACATTTCAAGCTGTTAATCTTGTCTGTTTGTATTTATTTAACCGGGATATGTAGGTTTGCTATGTTCAGTGTTTATGTTGGTTACAGTGGATGCTATTTCACATGTATCTAAAATTTATGGGTCAGGATCATTTATTTAAACTAGAAAAACACCAACATTAATTTATATTATGGAAATCAGCTTTGAGTTTCTTTTTCTCAACTTGGAAAAAAATCTGGTGAAATTATTTAGTCTCAGAATTTGCTTTATGAGTGATTTTCTCTGGGAAAAGAAGGGGGGACCTTCTGCTAAATTGGGGATCTGGGTAACCAAGCATCTCTAGGAGGAACAAAAGAAAAGAACAGAGGGGCTAATTGTTTAATTAGTAAATGTCTGCTTGGTTAATGACATATTAATGAGTTTTTAAGACCGTCATATCATTTACCATAAAAGACCCATGTGCCCATCCCTGGACGTACTGTATAATTAAGTAATGTGGCCCAGAGGAGTTAATCATTTAAAACCCTGTCATCTTTCTCAAGTTTGCAGATAGAAAAGCCAGCACAGAAGGCACCTGCCAGGTAGAGTCAGGGTGGCACATAATTCTGAACTAAATTGTCTCTCTGCAACGGTTACACAGTCAGATGTCTGCCCGGAAGCAGAATTTTTTTCTTTTGACAACTGAGATTGCTGCTAAGATACTGCCTTTTGCTCCTTGGCATTCAGTTATTGGCTCTGAGAGTGTGAGTTTGCAGAATGGGGGCCATTTGAGCTGCTTTTGAGTACTTAAGAGCGTAGAGGCTCAGAGGACTGTGTAAGGCTAGAATTGTGCTATCCAATATGGTAGCTGCTTGCCACATGTAGCTATTTAAATTTAAGTTAATTAAAATTAAATAAGACCAGAAATCATTTTCTAAATCACATTAACCACTTGTCAAATACTCAATAGCCGCATGTGGCTAGTGGCTACTTTTTCGGCAGCACAGATATGGAACATTTCCCTCATCAGCAAAGAGCTCTCTTGGACTGTGCTATTGTTGAAGGCAAATGGTGCGAGCCCTCAGGACAGCAGTAAACAGCATTCGCAGGCTTAGTTCCACTTCCACCGCTGAAGAACTGAAGAGAGAAGGCATCATTTAGTCCCTGGGAGGTCAGCCCAGTCCTTCATGACTAGTTCACATCCTTTTTTTGTGGGGCAAGATCCACGCCAGAACATCCTAGCCATTTGTTTAGACAAGAAAGTGAAAATTTACCTTAGCACAGAGTATACGATTTGGGGGATATAAATCATGCTCTCTTGGTAGAAAGCTGCATGCTTAGTATCACAATCAGCACTACGGAATTTTCGAGCCCAGCTCCTTTTTCTCACCTCTTTCACCGGACCCTGCAGTTCTGCTGTTTTCAGACCAGCACATCTGAGTTAAGTTAGAAACTGCAGTTTGACTGCTCCTGCGTGTACCAGTGTGGTTTTCCCTTGAGTTAAATTCTGTGTCCAGAAACATTTGAATGACTTAATTTTCTTGGACCTTCTGCATAAACGTGAGTTGTCCAGATGGGTTACTTTAGACAATTTCCGTATCATTCTCTTTTCCTAAGACTCTTCTCTACAGTCTGATTTTCACTAATATTTCCTTGAACCAGTCCTCTTTATTCTTCTCCGTGGTCCCTATTATTCTAAATATATTGGCCATTTTTGGTTCACTATAAATTTAATACCCTTCAGCCTGTTATTCTATATGTAAGCAGGTGCCACCCTATACAATCAGGTAGCTACTCCAGTGCACCTTTAGGTGGGAATGCTGAGACCCTCTCCCTGATCTGCTGGCAAAAACAAGAAGAGCCTACTCCCCTTCAAGAGTCCTGTTATAGCCCACATCCCCTGAATTAACAGTCTTTTGCTAGAGCTGTGTGACACTGGTGCTGCCGCCAATGACTGGCACATCACACCTGAAATACATGCTTCAAATAATTTATGCTTGGAGTTTCTAACTTCTAACTTCTGACTTCTAGTGCCCCAACACTTTCTTTGTGTCCTTGGCAGTGGGACAACATCAGTCAATTCACTTTCAAAAATGTAGTTTGAGAGGTAGAAATACCGAGTTTGACCATAGGTCTACACTAAGTGCACATCCATTCTTAGGGGTTGGAGAAGTCCTGCAGGAAGCATTGAGTGAGCATCCAAAATGTTACCATAAAACTCATGTTTTGTTTACTCCTCTTTTTACATCAGGCAGATAGATTAGATCATGGCTCATAAATGTTCATGCTCCCCCCACTTCATCCATGGGAAGACTATAGCTCCTCTCCCTTTGGCCTTGCGACTTGTTTTGTCTCATGGTGGATAGAGTTTTCCTTCCCACCCCTTGATTTGGGGCTCAGCCATGTGTTTGACTGTGGTCAAATGGCCGCCATCAGATGTAAGCCGAGCAGAGACATGGACTGTGCTTGCCAGATCGGGCTTGCCCTCTTGTGCTCCGCCCTTTCATCATAAGGAGAGCATGCTGTGAGTAGCTATTCCAAGAGGATGGGGAACACATAAAACAGGCTGGGCTCAACTGGAAGCTTAGACCTAGACGCAGTTGAGGCCAGCCATATCAGCTAAATTCCAGCAGCCTGCAGATGTATGAGCAAGAAACATACGCTTATCTGTGTATACCACTGAGATTTTGCACCTGTTAATAGCTGAGACATCAGCAAGATCCCATCTTTCAATTCTCAGCAGACAATGTTGGTTGTGTGTGAGGCAGTCATATGGCAACTAGGGTTGTGCTGGCACAATTGTCTTGTCATTCTGGCTTTATGCTTTAACGGTTACGAGACACTTGGAGCCAGAGCAGGGGAAGTACTTGCTTTCTCAGTCCCGTCTTTATTCACTGACTGTGGTAGAGAAGTACAAAAAGATGGTCTTGGTCATGTCTGGAAGGCAGAAGTAGGTAAAGGCTTACTTCTTGCAGTGCCCATAGGTGCTAAGATGGTTGTGGTAGTCCTTAGAGAAGTTTCTATTTATATTTCTATCTATAAAGGTTCTGTTTTTCCTCTTCCAGGACTATGGTGCATTTGAAAGTCCCCATTCTTCTTGAAGTTATCCTTGACTGGTTACTTGGTTTGCACAGTAAGCTTTGAACAAATGTAACATGTGTTATGTATCACTTCTGGATAGAATTTCTGAGTACTAGTGTTCAATTTACCTTCATATTCCTCTAGCTATTGTAAATGGCTGCTTTCCACCTGGTGGAGGATGATGCCACGGAGGCCAAGTTCAGAGCTGATAGATACGTAGCATAAAACAGAATTATACATTTGCAGTTGTACTCACTGAGTTTTTTGTTAATGCACCATAACCTAACCTATCCTGACTCTTACAATTCTTTATATTCAAGATGAGTGAAATCTAGTTAAAGAGATTAGACAGATTACTATCTAAAGCAATATGAGAATAGCACCATATACATGGTTCAAAACAAATTTTATCTGAATGCTGAAAAGGGGAAATTGCTTCTGACCAAGGTGATCAGGAAAGACATAATCAAAGATGAATAACTTGAGCAATCATTTGAATATGATAAGATCTGGATAGACAAATGGTGGTAATAGGCATTCAAGAGAGATGAAATGGGAATGGAGTTGGAGAGCCCAAGGGACGTTTGAAAAATGGAGAGCAGACAGATGGGCCAGCATTCAGGCCCTTTAAAGCAGGGTCACTGCACATAGCTGAGCAGCTTTCAGTGCAGAATCTGATGCTGTGGCCTTGAGTGTGAGCACCAACTGATAGAAAGGACCAGATAAGTAGGCCAAGGCAGAGAGGGAAGAGCTGTGAATGTCAAAGGAATTTGACCTGTGTTTTGTGGGTAAGGAGAGTCATCAATGTTTTATGTGTAGGGAAGGTGGAAGATCAAAGCAGTGCTTTAAGAAGATTGTTCTAGAATGGTCTACATGATGAACAAAGAAAAAAAGAAAGGGATTTCTAGAACTTTCTCTCACCTTCGTTTTGGTTAGAAAGTCCACAGCAATGCTTGAAGAGTGAGATGGTGAGGGCCTCAAGTAAGACTCAGGAGATGAGAATACAAAAATGGACACACGCTTCTAGAGGGACATGAGCATCAAGCAGTCATTAGTGTACAGACCCTGCTGCTTACAGGGTGTATAATCTTAGGCAAATTACTACTTACCCACCCTGAGTCTCCAAGTCCTTATTTGCAAAATGGTGATGATACTAGTGTACGTTTCACAGACTGCTTGAAGGGAGTAAATGAGAAAATTCATTCGTCCTAGGGCCTGCTCAGCCCATATCGTAAGTCCCCAGTATCTGGAAGGTACCATTATTTAAAGTAACCATCATTTTGGTTTCTTCCAAGGAGAATCATGTATTTTTTTTCTTTTAAGCCTTCAATTTGCTGTTCCTAGATGGTACTTCTCTAGAAGAGGAAGAAAAACTTCCTCAAAATATTAAGCTATCAAAATAAAAATGAAAAAAAATGCACTTTGCTGTTATTTCAATATCACTCTTCCATTAGATCAGCAACACCAGGTAAGCAGGACCATCAAGGCAGCTGGTAATTCCTTTCAAGGCCCTGAGGGCGGTCGGTGGGGGAGAATAGCGATGGGAAAGCAAACTAGATGAGGTCAGCGCCCAGGTTCCCTGGGGGGGGTCGCAGACCTGTTTTTGTTTGAATAAGCAAAGCTTTTGTAAACGTTGAGTTTGTTTCTCACTGAATCCAAAGTTGTTTCCCTAACCTTTGGCTAATATTTTAAAAAGTAAAGCAAATATTAAAAAAGGTAAAATGGCACTTTAAGTAAAAAGTGGAAAAAATTGTTTTTCAAAAGTTAGAGAAATTCAGAAAAAATAGTGAAGCCTCCTTTAGCTATATAAACTGAAAATTGGTGAATTATAGCAATACCTATGCTCCTCTTCTCTGCCAGGATCTTGGACACATATATATTACCTCATCGAAATTAGTAAGGAAGGTATTTCATTTTACAAATGAGGAAGAGCAACTCAGAAAATTAAAAAGGCTGAATGAAAATGTGATTTCTTTCATTCATTAAACAGATTTATGAGTGTTTACTTTAAGGCGGACACCGTTCAAAACACTAGGATATTATCTTGACCAAGACACAGATCCTAATTTCCAACAGCTTGAAGTTTAGTGGGGGGAGAAAAGTAAATTAAAAAAAATAGTTTCACAAAGGCTTTGAGAGCCATACGCCCAGGTGAAGCCTTCTTGGAGGAGGAGACCTCAAGGTTGAGTCATGATGGGGACTAAGGGTTAGCATCTGCTAGGGTGAAAGCGCAGGACACCGGGGGAAAGGTCTGTGGGTCAAGGTGGCTGGAGCACAGCATGAGGGTCGAGGAGTGACCCAGGACTCGGCCACGTAGTTCCCTGCCACATTCTGGTGTCAGAACTTTTCGTATTAGCCCGATCAGAATCTGGCAAACCCTTAACCCTTCTACCACTAAGATCCCGATCCAAGGCATTATTATTCCCCACTGGGATTCCTGTCAAATCCTCTTGCTTGGTGTTCCTGTTTCTAACACCAGAGAGATCCCATTAAAGTGTAAGTCAGATCATGTCACTCTACATAAGCTTTCAATGTTTTCCACTCATTTAGAAAAATAAAGTGCTCAAATCCATATATCTTATATGGCCTTACTGAATCTGCTACCTTCTACCATTCACTTCCCCACGCCATTAACTCTGATCTCACCTCCCATCATTCTTGCCCCTCCTCACTCTGGTGCTCTGGCTTCCTTGCTGTCACCAGAGCACACACCTGTTCCTAGAGCATGCTTTCGCTCCAGGACCCTTTGTACTTGCTGGTCTCTGCTTACAGTGCTCTTCTCTATGACCTCCTTAAGGTCTTTACTTGAACGTCACCTTCCTGGTGAGGCTTCCCCCATCTCCTTTGTGTAAAGTTATAACCCATCCTTCTACCCATCTCAGTAAGCCCTTGCTCCCTTTCATCTAGTTCACCACTTAACACACCTAGATGGTATTCGTTCTTCTCATTTATTTTCTGTCCCCCTCCCCTAGCATGTAAGCTCCACGAGGGGAGGCAGGCACGTCTGTTTGCTCATGTTGTACCCCCAGTGCCAACAGTACCTGGCATAGAATAGCTTCCCACAAGAAGTATTTCTTAGCTACATAAATGAGTATGTCTAGAATAGTTAACAATGTCCTCTGAGATGAGCTTTCACTTCTTTGTGACCACAGGGCAAAGAGGAAACGTTGGGCTCTGGCTGTCACTATGTGTGCCAAGGTTAGCCCAAAAGGGAAACACAAACACAAAGTGACCCTAACTATTTTAACCTGGGGGCAGACAGGCAGAGGCCAGGCAGCTCAGATCTGTAGGTGTTACTCTGAAAGTCAGAAATAGGAGTAAAATACTAATATCAAATCCAGATGGGTAAGATGCTTTAACAAATATAAAATGCCAGGCCTATGCTAGGTTTTTTATTCCAGGTAGTTTCTTTGCTTCCTTTTCCTAATAGAACACAAGGTTCATTTGAACTGTTCTTAAAGCCTTATCAGTAAAAGCCCATGACCTCTCTCTGTGAGGCTGTGATGCTTAATTTTTTGGTTATTCTTCCAGCTAGAACTTTTGTTTGTAATTTACCCAAAGTGGCTTAAGAATAAACAATTCATTGGTTCATTTTACTCAAAAGTAGGGCTAGATTTAATTACAGTCTGATCCAGGAGCTCAAAAGCTGCCATCAGAACTCAGTTTCTCCCCACCTCACAGCTCTGTCTTCCCCCTGGATGGTTTCACTCTCAGACAGGCTCTCTCCTCATGGTGGCAAGATGGCTGCAACAGCACAAGCCTAACTACCTTCAAGTCTGTAGCAAAGAGGAAGTAACTTTTCCAGTGGTGTCCTCAAGTCCTGAGAGTCACCCTGACATGACCAGCTTGAGCTACTTACCCTCATGGTCTGTGTCCAGGGAAAATGTAACATAATGATTTGCTCTCCCATGGGTCACAGTCAGGTCATACGAATTGATGATGAATTAGATGCCAAATAGAAATCAGTGTCTGTGCCAGAGAAAGGTCACTGGGATACATTGAGGGAAACCACATCCTTTGAGTTTTCTTCTAGAACTTTCTGAAGATCATTTTCCTTAGGTATCTTAGCAACCAGTCCTTAGATTTTATAGGGAAACCTATAAAATGCTAGCACCTAAGATGACACATTTTGTCCATTTTACATTGTTTTACCATATCTTAATAATATTATTCAGAATATATAAACATCAGAAATTACCAGAGAACAGTTTAGGTTCCTGAGCAATTAAGATTTTTCTTACTGGAAATTTCTTTGATCATGATGATAGATAACACTTCTATAGGGCTTACTTTGTGCCATGCACAAAGAGAGAGATATATATAAAATATATAACATATATATAAACATGTATATATATGTTTTTAAAATTCATTTAGTCCTCAAACAGCCCTAAGATAAGGGCAGTTTTTAGTCTTATTATTCTTTCATAAGGAAAATCTTTGTTTATAGATTTTTTCTTTCTTGATTAAGGGGTGAAACTCTTCCAGAAAATTCAGATTGTCGAGAAAGCCTAAGGTATATCAAAGGGCTATAACTAGACCCCCTTTCAGGGTCGCCTCAGCTGGATAAATGCAGATCTCCTGTATGTATTTACACACACCCTCCTGGACTCCCCAGAAGTGTCCAGACACCCTGCAGCTTGTGGACAAACACTTGGGGGGACAGTAGGTCTGTCTATGATTTAATCCTCCATTCACAAAAATATTGAGGTTGATGCTTTCTAGGCACGTGAGCTTTTCTTTGCGAATGTGAACTAAACCAGCCGGTAAAGTATGTAGCAAAGTCATCAAAAGCACCGAACGCTGGGAAACCATTCGACAAACTGGCAACACTTCTTTTCTTGTTTTTGGCAGTGTATTTTATTATTCTCTTCTCTGATTTGTCAGCACTTCTCTCCATGATATAAAATCAAGAAAAGAAGTTAAAGTTTTAGGAATAATCCCAAACGGTAGAAATCAGTAAGTGAGATAATTCTAAGAGCTTCAATGGCTGTCTCCATTAGAAGCCAATTCAGCGACTTGTGGTAGTCACTCTAAGGGACCATGTTCTGCATTACTTGACTTCCAGGCGGTGATTATCCCTCGCAGGCTGTTTGTTTTTCCAAGTGGTCCTGCTGATTAGAGGCTTGGAGTGAAATGTGTGGTGCTTGATAACCTGCCTACCTTGGCTTTCTGCTACATTAAACCCTTTTGGTCTGCTTTAAACAGGCAGTACTAATTCCTGCAGACTTTCTCTGTCTTCAGAAACTATATTTCTTCGCCAAGAATTTGCTTCTTTCAGGTCATTAACAAGTATATGATATGTGTTGGCAATGTTAGTATCAGAATGCAACTTTTGAGATTACAAATTCTTGGTAAAATATCATGTATTACATGGTTGGCATTCCCCAAATTCTATTTCAAGGCATAATAGTTTTATTTGGTGCCTAATAGTGGCATAATACTCCCATGCTGGAGAGTGGGGTGGAGTAGAAAATAATGCCAGCATAGAACATGTTTGAGAAACGTTCATAGATTCACAATTTACATCGGCACGTTAAAGACTTGAAGCACCACTCAGCCTCTCCGAAAGTTACTATTTCTTCAGAAACTCCTTGTTTTCATGTGACAAGCTTTATCATTCCTTGGGACTTAATTTCCATGGAGCACACCCTGTAAAATGCTAACCTGACGGATGTACACACGAGCCATGTGCACGTCTTGTCTGCAGGATGCTCATCCCCATGTCATCGTAGGGCTCAGGGGATGCAGTGTTTGTAAAAAGACAATACAAATCTAAGCCTTTCATCTTACTTTCCTTGCTCTAAAACAGGGATTGGAAACCTTTTTCTGTAAAGGGCCACGTAGTGAATATTTTTGGCTTGGCAGACCATACGAGCTGCTCCAACTACTCATCTCTGCTCTTGTAGTACAAAAGCAGCCGCAGACAATATGGAAACATAAACGAACACGACTGCAATTTGGATTTCATAGGATTTTCACATATCAAGAGAGATTCTTCTTTTGATATTTTCCAACCATTAAAAAACATAAAAACCCTTCCTAGCTTACACGCTGTGCCAAAACAATCCATGGGTTGGGTTTGATGCCTAGACAGTTCACCAACTCCAGCTCTCAGTCAAAATTGGTAAATGAGAGGATGTCTATGCCTCTTTCCATGCTACCCAGATGGATCATCTGTATAAACATTTTCCTTTTTTGAAAATTCTGGAGAAGACAAATCTTGTAAATCTACCCATCCCTCAACACTCAGTTTTAAATTGTACCAGCTCAATTAAACCTTTCCTTTCCAGTTTATTTCATACTATTGTCTTTCTACCCTGACCCTTTAAAGAATGCATTGTCAGGGCCACACCAGCCGCACTTTCCCTCTGATACTTTGTAATGCCTTTTGCGTTGCTACATACAATTCCAAAATTAAAGGTTTTGTTGTCTGGAGATTTTTTTTAAAGCTCTTTTAGTGCAGAGGTCTGTTCCATGTTACTTTATAGCAAGACTCCTGAACCAAACTAGCACATAGTTTTGTATCTATTTAGCAATCAATCAACATATGTTATAGGAAAGCTGGCAATGTATAAATCGTACAAGAATGGATGGTTATTGTACCTGTATATTTAGAGTTAACACTCAGTTGTCTGCACATTCAGTGTATGGAAAATAGTAATTTGTGAAGGGAAGTAGTAAGAATGTTATCATGTTTGGAATAGTATGATTGATTCTCGGGTATACATCTAATGAACAAGATAATTGGCTTTTCTTTTCATTTAACCCTTATTCATTCATTCATTCAATAAATGCTGATTGAGTTCCTATACCGCAGCTCTCAACAATGAAGAAAATCTGAATGTCATTCTCATTGCTAAAACATGACATCAGCTCTGGATCCAGCTTCTGCCGAGTCTGGATCTGAAGCATCTCTCACATCAGCTCCATCCTCTCCCTATCCTTCACTCCTGCCTCCACGAGGCCCTCATTATCACTTGACTCTGGTTTGTTCATGTTTTCCATCTCTACATGGTCATCAGAGTATATTTTTATAAAATAAAATTTCTCATTAAGATAATGCTAGTTTCTAACTTATAACTATTTAAAGTTGCCCATAGCCTGCAGTATGTGCAGACTTTTCAGGATGTATGAGGTTTCCCATGAAAGGCTCCAGCTTCCCTCCTCAGTCTCATCTTGCATGAGTTTTCTAGAGTTGACATAACAACGTGCCATGGACTGTATGATTTAAGCAGCA
Organism: Equus przewalskii; assembly: GCF_037783145.1. Classification (NCBI taxonomy): domain Eukaryota; kingdom Metazoa; phylum Chordata; class Mammalia; order Perissodactyla; family Equidae; genus Equus; species Equus przewalskii. Next base: position 8,943,578 of record NC_091849.1, read on the forward strand.
GAAATTCATTTTCTCACAGCTCTGAAGTCTGGACATGTAAGATTAAGGTGTAGGCTGTGTTCGTTTCCCTGAGGCCTCTCTCCTTGTCTTGCAGATGGCTGTCTTCTCGCTGTGTCCCACATGCTCTTTGCCTCGCGTGCGAGCATCCCTGGCATCTCTCTGCGTCCTAATCTCCTCTTCTTATAAGGACATCAGTCATATTGGATTAGGGGCCACCTAATAGCCTCATTTTACCTTAATCACCTCTGTAAAAATCCTGTCTCCAAACACAGCCACATTCTGAGGTATAAGGGATTAGGGCTTCAATATATGAATTTGGGCGGAACATAATTCAGCCCATGACACATCTCTTAACTTTCTTCCTCCTCCCTGACAAGCACCAATCATACCTGATATTTCCTGTATAGCATCAGAGAGTTCCACACTTCAAGCTTTGTTCAGTTTCCTCTGTATGAGCCCTTTTTCCTGTCCTAGATTCTTTTCTGTCTAATAAACATTGATGATATTTCGAGGCTTAATTGAGACACATACCTTTCATTATTGTCTTTCCTGACCTCCTGATGTCTATGGAGACTTTCAAGTATAGCCCCTGTGACATGCTCGATGCTAATAGGTCTGTGTCTGTGCCCAGAACCTAAACTGTGAACCAGAGTCCATGCTTCATTACTGCTCAAGGAAGCTTCGTTGAACCAATGACTCACAAAATCCTTGCTGACTCTTCTTAATTTTAACTCGTTGAATAATTTGTTAGATAAGAAGGCAACAGAAATGCTATGGTGCTTGGATTACAAAAGCAATATTTGTGAAGACACCTATACTATCATGATAAACTTAAAAGATATAAAGCACAGCCAAGGACATTCTTAGAGGTAACATTATAGGTAACGCATTGAAGTGGACACAAGTTAAACCAGGAAACTTTTAATTTTAGCTAAACTATTATGGTCCTAGTTTTATTCACAAGGAAAGGATTTAAGCAGAACTTTTGCTTTGTTAATCACTCAAAAATGTTTAGAGTCTCTTTTCCTTCTTTCTTTTTTCCCTCACAAACCAAAAAAAACTAGCTTTCCCCTGAAGAAGTTGTATCCTGACAATTTACTTACTGAGAGACTAGATAATTTTCTTATTTTATATTAGACTTTCATTTGGTTCCTCAAGACTTATAAATAAAGCTTGCTTTGGGGAAAAATATTTTGAGACTTAAAACTTCCAAGACAAACCTGGACCCATTTCCTAGGGAAATACATAGCAAGTTTTTCTAGAAGCTCATAGATGGATGGGAATTGAAAAAGTTCTTATAAAATTCTTATATATTTAGCACTATTAGAAAAATATTTAAGATACTACTCTTGATGCTTTCTTTCCTAGATGTTAGACAAGGAAAATAGATCTAGATCTGTGTGACAATAGTTCCTTAGACACTCCACTCCACAACTTGTTCTGTGGCTTTTCTCTATTTTTGGAAATGTAAAAAAAAAAATACTATTTTGCGTAAACCATAAATTACAGCTCATTATCAACTATAGCTTATAGTAAACTCTAGACAAAGATGAAGAACAAACTCAACACAAAGGCAAGGAAGCTCCTGCGTGCTGCTATGCCTATATCCAGGCAGACAAGTTAACTATGTTTCTTTTTTCTTTTTTTTTTTTTGAGGAAGATTAGCCCTGAGCTAACTACTGCCAGTCCTCCTCTTTTTACTGAGGAAGACTGGCCCTGAGCTAACATCATGCCCATCTTCCTCTACTTTATATGTGGGATGCCTACCACAGCGTGGCGTGCCAAGCAGTGCCATGTCCGCACCCGGGATCCGAACTGGCGGACCTGGGCCGCCGAGCAGTGAAACATGCGAACTTCACCGCTGCACCACCGGGCCGGGCCCCCTCTATGTTTCTTTGGGAGAGTTTCAAGTCATGTCATTAAAAATGGTAATGCTATACCTACACCTGGTAGTTTGTCCCTTTGTTAGGTTTTTATTAATTAGTAAAATAAATTTATTTTTCATTCAACCATGTTTCCCGAGAGTTTGTTCTGCTGGGAACTTTGCTGTATGAATGACATGGTGCCTTATTAGATTCAGTTATTTACTCCATTTATTTTCATGACAAAGTTTCAAAAGAAAACTCTTAACACATCTGGTGAGAGCCTTTCCACTCGAAAAGAACGCCAAACATTTAACCTGATAGAAAATGTATCACCAAAGTGCTTGGCTTCTGGCATAATGCAGGAGCTATGTATAAACACATCATATAAATAGATAAAACAAGAACAGAGCGCCCAGAAGGGTAAAGCTGTCTTTTCGATACAGTCATGATGACAGCCCGGGCAGTGCCCAAAAGGGCCAGAAGATAAAGCAAAGCGAACCAGACTTCAAGTCAACAGACATTTACTGAACTCCAGTCCTGCATCAGGCCTTGCGATGGTAGCTTTTGGGGATACAAATGCGAGTGAAACATCACTGCTGCCCTCAAGGAATTCACAAGGGGAGACAGATACACAGAACTGCCACACAATGCAGGATGCATTAAGCGTCGGAAGAGAGATACAACAAAAGCGCTTGGGGATCTGGTAGGAGAAAGCGGTTCATTTTCATTGTAACTACCAGGGAAGGCTTCTTGCAAAGGGTGGGACTTGAACCGTTCCTGTAAGGTTAGATAGGCTTTTGAGAGGCAGAGAGCAGGGGAAGGAGCAAAGTAAACAACAAATGAGGAAAGTCATGAAGAAGACAATTGCAGTGTGTAGCACGCAGAGTTGGATCAGAGGAGCACGAGTAGGAGCTGGTTAAGTGTCCATGTGAGGCTGTTGCTTCAGTGTCCAGTGCTGGCACCTGGAGCATCCCGTCCCCACTCCCGGCAGCCAGTCAGGAAGAAAAGATGGGTGCGAAGTGGGGAGGAGCTTGGGCAAACTAGAACTCCTAAGGCTGAACTAAGGCCCGCAAGGATCAGTGGCAGCCCACTTGCCTCCCTCACCGCCTCTCAGCCTCCATCTTTGATGACGGGAGCGACCTGCAGGAGAAGCTAGAAGTATTCTTTATGGAGCTAAATATGCACCAGCCCCAGGTGTGGGACAAGCTGGAGGAGGAGAGTAGAAAGGAGGTAAGGAGCTGCACCTGGTTGCTTTCCCAGCCAACCAGCTGAGCCACATTGCAACACCAACGTGTGCTCTGCAAACAGAACGCGGTGCCCCCACGGACAGTTCACAGCAGATACAGAATATGGCTGCCGCTTCACTTTCCCCTACCAAATCTTGTGCAAATTGTTTCCTATGCTCCACTCCCAATGCAGAACTCAGCAGATAAGGAAATCCTGGGAAACGTAGTTCCGATTACCTAAATTGACAAATTGCAAATCCACCGCTCCATGCCAAATAATCACACGTGATTATGTTCTACCCGTTCGTGTTTTACCAAATATGTTGTCGTCTCAGAGACCACACAGTCTCCTTAGAACATCACAGAGAATGGAGCACCCACCAGAGCTAACCTGTAGTCAAAACTATTGAGGAAAGAATTTATTCATTTGCTAAAGATCACTTAGCTTGTTCATTATTCAATTGTTTAGGCCCCAAAGCACTGAAAATTAACACAAGGCAGAGAATAGAATTAAAGTAAAAGAGCTAGTCTATCAAGTTGCTTCTTTCCTATCTTAATGTGGGAATTAATTTTTACCATTAAGAAATGAATGGAGGGGCTGGCCCGGCGACGTAGTGGTTAAGTTTGCCCGCTCCACTTCAGCAGCCTGGGGATCGCCAGTTTGGATGCTGGGCGCAGACCTAGCACCGCTCATCAAGCCATGCTGTGGCAGTATCCCACATAGATGAACTGGAATGCCCTACAGCTAGGATACACAACTATGTACCATCGTTTTGGTGAGGGAAAAAAAAGAGAAAGATTGGCAACAGATGTTAGCTCAGGGCCACCCCCCCCCAAAAAAGAAAGAATGGAGAGACCCATTTTTCATTTTTGCTGGAAAAACTTACGAATTCTAGATACCCGAGAGCACTAACCTACAGATATAGAACAATCTAGTGTTGAGGCTCTAAAAATACTGTGTTGAAACAAATAGGACAGGTAGTAAATAAAATGATTACATTTGGTGGTGAAAGGACTTTTAAAACTCTTTGTTGCTTCTTCCTAGAAATATATATGCATCTGGGTAGTGTTGTGCTTAGGAAGACACTCTGAAGAATAGGGGAGAAGATTTTTTGCTTAAAACGTTAAAAACAACAAAAGACAAGTCAAGACGTTTTATGGCAACAGACTAAACACATAGTTATTTTCTAAGGAAAACACATTGTGTTCAATGTCTTTGTACTTCCTCCTTGAATTATATTGCTTGCAAAGAACAAGGTTTGAAAGGACTAATCAAACACCATCAAAACTAATACTAGAATTAAACTAAACTACTTAAAATGAAATAGACAGTGTCTATTCTTAATTCATCCTTGCAATTTGCTCGTCAGTTTTATGCATTTTAGCAGTCAGCATTTTGTCTCCAGAAGCAAACCTATGTTTCAGGTAGAAACTCAGACAAAATGATAAAGAAGGTAATTCGGAAGGCATACTTATGTGACCACCCAAAAGAAGGGATTGAAATTGTACTTCAGGGTCAAAGATGAAATTTGAAAGGAGCTAATGGTGTGTAGAAAAGAAGTATTGAATTCAAAGTTGGTTTTATTACTGCTCCTGTTTGAAGCAAGAATTAAATTCAGTAACTCTAGAGCAATGATCATAATTCTGGGCTATTGTCTTCTATCTAATATTTTTGAGTTCGGTGTGATATTTCCAAGAGCCCAGCAAAAGAGCACAAGAGTTGGACTCTCAATCCTGGAGTCATGTGCACTAGTGCTGTGGTGGGCTAAAATAACTACTAATATCTTATGTTTGAACAGCACTTTAGGAAGTAATCTCACACAAAAGATCTTTTTTTGATATAACTGTTATATGGGATATCTTCCATTTTATGGACACTGAGTTTTTTGATATGTAAGATGAGCTGAAATAGGAAAAGTGACAGAAAATTTACAGACCTATGAAATAATATTCCACAATGGGGTATTCTTTATAATTATCCCAGCTGAATTGCACCATCCAAAGTGCTTAAATCATCAACAGTGCCATTTTTACTGTAGAGGATAAGAATTATGATCCTTTGACTCTCTAAATTTTCTTCCTTGACACAAGTGGTCTGCCTCTCCAGCCAGCCTGTCTCGATGATCCACAAAGCTGCTGCTCTGCTGCCAGACGGATGTGATAGAGGACGCCTAAAAGGCTCTGGGTATGAGGAAAGTGTGGCTTACACATACGAGGAATCTTGTGAGATTTAAAAGTGGGAAGATGCCAGTCTGAGTCATTAATGATCTAATTCAGCTGAATTTACTTTTACATTGTTAGCATTGCTATTTTGGTTTATGTAGCTTATGACCAAGATTTTTAAAAGATTTTGAACATGATAGTTTCTTTATAGCGTGGTTTGCCTTTTAATGTTTCACTCATGTCAACAGGGCATTGTCCTCATCTATTTCCATGGAGGACCTGAAATAGGCACTAACGTAACAGCTGTTTAGCAGTGACAAAAGAGTTATTTTCTTCTCCTCCCTGATCCGATCAACCATAAAATCTGGTCATTTCTTGTTATTCCAGTGATCACTTCTCGCCTATGGCTGGTACTCAGTCAAGTATTCCAAAGTGTGACCAGATTATCTACATTATGTAAACCAAGTCCCTCTCAACTACCTACTAGATTTCTCATCCCAAATGCCATATCACAATTAGGGTGACCAGAAGAGAAGCCATTATCTGCTCCCTCAAAGCTCTATCTTCTTTCTACAACGATTCCTTCTATCTGTCAATGGTGTCATCAACCACTGCGTCTTCTGAGTTAGCAACTTTGGAGTAATCCTTAACTCACTACCTTATCAATCACCTTGTCTTGTGAAATCACAAATGTGTTTCAAGCCCACCAGTCCAATTTATTATTTATTCCAACTTCTTAGTACAAGTCCTAGGATTCTGCGCAAGTCAAGGTCTTCATTTCTTATTGCCTGGATCATTATTGCATTTTTTTATTACTGGTTTCGTTTTCAATAATCTCTCACTCTTCTAGTCCCATGGTTGCCAATAACCTTCCTTTGATTTTACTGGGATATTTTTGGGGAAATGGATGTTGCTTAAAACAATTCTCTGCTTCCCTATTTAAATTTGAATGGCTTATGAACTGTTTCGCAGGGGAAAAATGGCCTTTCACAAACTAGCTCATGAAGCAGTTTCAGAAAAATGGAGCAATGATCGTGGCGGTAATGTTCATAAAAGGGGGTGCAAATTCAGGTGTTGGTAAAACAAGGAAGGTTATTAATGATATTTATTAATAATGTGAAACAATGTATCTAAACTGAGAGCGAAATCTAGGAGAACCTGGGTTTGCCTTAATGGGGTAAATGAGCTGGATGGTGAGCCTAGAATACAGAAAATCAAGACAGGGCATTGTAGAGTGGGGTTGTATTGCAGCAATCCTTTTGTGTGGCATTCATCTGCCTTCTTCTCCAATCCCTCTCACACATGCGTCATTTGGGTTAGCCATACAGTTTCTGAATGGAACTTGAGCACATTGCATATCGACAGTAGATCAGAGAGAATAGAAAGCCCTAGGATTATGAAGATGAATAACTCAAGGCTGCATTTCTGTTATTTACCAAGGTATTTTGAAATTATTTGAATCATAAAAGTTTAATACTGTTAGAGATTTCCTATTGTTTGTAACTTTTATCAATATAAAATTACCCTCCTTACTCAATTTAATGTTTGTCTTATTAACAAAACAAATAACTATTAATTTATTAACTTATTCATTCAACACATATTTTCTGAATTCTGATTACATTCCAGATACTGTGATAGGATGCAGGTCTATCTACAAAACGTGATGTCTCTTCTTTCAAGGAGGTGACAGAGAATGTGTTCTTATTGCACATAACACTGATGTCAATATTATTTACCCTGGGTTTTTTGGGGGAATACGAGAAAGTTGCACTTTCTCCTTTTCTTTTCACTTTCATATGCACCTTGTGTATGATATTTTCTTGTTATATTTTACTTTTTAAATGTTTCTTGTAAGGAATAAAATATTAACTTGTTATTTTCAATAATTTCTTAGAGTCTTTGGCTTGTAAAGGGAGAATTTAGACCTTTTACTTTTATTTTTCTATTCTGCCTGGTCTACCTTAGTAATCTGGATTTATACTTTTATTTTAATGCTTAATTTCTCTTGTATTTTATCTTTCACAGTAATTTGAAAGGCACTCTCGTTTTCATTCTACCAGTTGCTGTTTTAATCTTTTCCAAGAGAACTTTAAAACTTTATTTATGAAATTGTCAGGGTGAGGAACAAAGTAACAGTTTTTAATTTTGCTTTTGAGAAGACGAAGATTTCAGCACTTTTAATTTTGTTTTTTGCCTTAATTTAGGTTTTGATCGTTGTATCCTAGAGCCTGGTGTGTGTGTTGTGCGTATAAAATACAGTCTTAAATGTAGTAGTTTAAAAGACTAAAATAGGTATTCAGTCTTAGACAACTACCTCACCAAATCCGTCCTTGTCTTCCTAGGAATGGTCTTTTCCTCTGGAATGTCAGAGAACATTTTCTTTTATTAAATCATGGTTTGTTTGTTTTTTTAATACTCTTCCGTAAGTACTTTAAGGAGAGTAAGGGTGTCTTTATTTTTTTCTAATGATTAGAAAATCAAATGTGTTCAGACTATTGTATATATCTGTTTACTTACCTTTAATGAAAATTATTATATTGTGGATTGTTATCAATCAGAAAGAATAATGGTCATTATTATATATATATATACGCTAATAGTATAAATAGCATATATAGCATATGTAGCATAAATAGTCATTTAAAAATGGGAGCAAGCCAAAAATGGCTTATTATGAAATGATTTAGAAGACTATAGCTCTGAAGACCCCCAGTTGTACAAAGGGAATCATAACATTAGGAATTAAAAATTCTAAATCCAGGTCAAGGCTAAGGTGTGAACAGAGGCTCCAGACAGGTTTCGGAGACCAAAGCCGGTGTTCAGTCTCAGGGTGACTTAGGGCACCAAATAACTTCCTGTCATCCCAGAAGCTTTAATGTTGGCAAATACATATATGGCAGCTTTCACCCTGGAGAGGTCTTATAGATCATCTTGTCTGAGCAGTTCTTGTGCATGTAAAGAAGTGGAGGTCCAGGATGGCCGAGCTCATTAGCAGTGGAAGCTGGACCAGAGACTGCCTTGTCTGATACCACATCCAGGCTTGTTTCCTTTGCCTCCAGCTGCCTCTCATCTTAATCATATGTTTGTGATTAAATAGCAGATGTTAGAGATTTCACTTAAAAACTAGATCAGTTCAAGGAGGAACAACCAATGTAAAACTCTCTAGACGTTTCTTCTATTAATAAACTGGTCTGGTAAATTCAGCCTCCTCTCCTAACATTAACTAATCAAAATGTTTTTGGCTTACTGAGATTATACACAATTTCCAAGAGGAGCCCACAATGATCATGCATCCTAAGCAGTCCACAATATGTGAACAATCTGTTTTTTCATGTAAATAAATACGTGCAAGTTGTCATCTCAGTAACAGCTTTTCTCCGTGAATGTAATTTTTTTGGCCTTTATTTGATACATTGGGGGTATTAAGTTTTCAGCACTACATTTCGTTTTCCTTCTATGAAGTAATAAAACTGCACATTAACGTTAAACCTCAAAAACATGCATGGAAAGGCATTTTAACCTACATTAGCACCATGTTTAGATGGCAATAAAAGTTTTACTCTTCCCTCACCAGATAAGTAGTCAAACCTTTCAACTTGCTGTGGCATAACAGTGCCACTAAAACAAATGGATACGTCTAAGGATCTGGTCTTTCTTTTCTGAGTAGATACAAGGCATGTTTATCAGATAAAGAGTCCCTTCCCAAAAGAAACTGGGAAAATCTTAAGTATACCTTTATCATAGGAAAATCCTCTTAAAACTCTTACCTCTTTATAGGCCAGCCCCAGTGGCCTTGTGGTTCATTTTGGTGCACTTTGCTTCAGTGGCCTGGGTTTGGTTCCTGGGTGTGGACATATACAACTTGTCTGCTAGTGGCCATGCTGTGGTGGCGCTTCACACAAAAAGGAAAAAAAAAAAACAGGAGATTGACAACATATGTTAGCTCAGGCGAATCTTCCTCAGCTAAACAAACAAACAAAAACAAACAAAAAACCCCCCCAAAAACAAAAATAAACTTAGCTCTTTTAAAACATTCTATGTCATTGGCTCTCAGCCAAAGATCATGTGGTAATTTGAAAAGAGACACAGGTGTCAAGATCATTTTTCTGTCTTTGCAGGGATTCCTGGATTAACTGTTACACATTGTGAGAGTAATTACTGGTGTCCCTCAGTAGAAGGCAATCCAATGAATAGAATTTTGTGAAACGACTTGTTTGGTCTATAACAGATTCAATTATGCTTATTAAATTGTTCAGAAATACACCTGTGGCACTATAAGTTAACAGTGACAAAGTGAACCAGCTCTGACTTGGGGAACTCCCATAAGGAAGTGCAGGCTGGCTGTCAGGAAGAGAATTGGGGTGGTGAGTGAACCAGTAGATCCTTTGGGAATCCATGTTGAAGGAGCAGAACTCAGAAGGGAGAGTGGCATCCTTAAAGAGCTACCAGCAGAGAAAGGAATGCTGGAAGGCCTTTTTCTCCTTTTTTTGAGAAATAAAAGTTTTAATGAGCTAAAAGAAAGCAAATCCCATGAGCCCTAGGAGTTTTGTAAATAAAGAGACCAGCCTTCCGGTGGGAGCAAGGCTAGAGCTAGCTTCCCATTTAGAGGCGTCACAGCAATCACGTTTTCTGTGCAAAGTTAGTTTGTCTAGACTCATCATGCTCCCAGTGTTTCAAAGTGGAGACCAGACACCGCTTGAAAACTTACCTCCTTCACATTGCCTGGAATGTGATCCATTAGAGATTTATTTGGATTTCCAAGCAACATGCCACAGAAGATTGAAAGTGGAAAATCAGTCATTTACCTTAATGTGAATGAATGAGATGCTCTCCCGAGCTGCAAGGAAGGAATGGAAGTCTTGTGGAGGACTAGATGAGGCAGAGCGAGGTGGCAGAGAACAGTGTAAGTGTATCCCCGCTTCCTTCCCCCTAGGTTGTCAGCTGGGGACCTTAGGAGAAGAGCTGAGACAGGGAAGTGGGAGGCCTGCATGTAACTCAGTGGGTTGCCCAGAATCCTCTCCACCTGCAAATACAAAGTCTTCCCACTTCAGTCTAGTGACTATAATAAAACTCTTGCTTTGTTCTCTACTCTGTCTTCCCCAACCCTCCCATTTCCCTATTGATGATACTTCAGGGTAGAGGGGCTTCTTGAGGTGAGCTATGACATATAAAATAAGCAGAAGCAACGTGTTGAGATAGTTTAGGTCTCATGGTCTATAGACCCTTGTTGTTATTCCCTGGAAGATGACTGGTCCTCTCCTGCAGCCGGGCACTCAGCTCTCAAGAGTAGGGACCAAATCAGTCTTCAATATTGAAAGACTTCCCTCTCTTTTCCAAAAAGCATAAGCATAAAGCCTGGCATAAAGGCACACTTGAAACAAATAAAGGGAACTACCCCAGGGTGGTGTGGTAACCCAACCACACCACCTGAAGACCTGGTGACCTTTGCTGAGGCCTCTCTCCCCGTAATGCTCAGATTGTCTCATTTCAAAAAAGGGAGGATTAGATGAGGAGAAGAATACCAAAGTTGAATGCCAGCCCTGTGGTCCTTTAATCCTTACTAAAATAAGCATATGAGGTAGGTTTTATTGTTCCCTTCTATATAGAAAAGGAAGCCAAGGCTCAAAGCAACGAAGCAACTTAGCCAAGATCACACCTTTAATGAGAGTCAGTGAGAGATCCAAACTCACGTCTTTGCCATTAGACTAAAATGTCGATTAGGTTTGCCTGCCTCTCCTTCTCTCACAGTCTGATTTTATGATCTATATGGCACAAGTCATTGTAAAACAAAATCCAAGGTATAATTGTAAGGAACATACATAGGTTGCAGATCAACAGTAAGAGTGGAATACATTAAAATATTCTAATTAATAGTCATGAAAAATACAGATCTATCAAAATATGCCATTACTGCTTCTAAGGTTAAGTTGCATCATTTTTGGTGACTTCTTATTTTTTATGTCCATTTTTGATAATTCATTGTGAATCAGAATAAAAATGAACCCTTTTTCAAAATGGTATCAACCTCAAGTACCCTTCCCCTTTGTTTCAACATAGACATGAGATGAATGAAGTACGATGTTTAGCAAACTTAGATTTGATTTGCTTCAAGTAAATGAAACCTTATTGGTAAGAACAAAGTCTCAACTGTTCTAAGTTTTAAATCTTAAATATAAAATGGCCAATTATTCGTGAGTCATTTTCTGTTTTCTTAAGTTTTCAGTTAGCACCTTAGGGCAAATCATAACAAGTGTGGATTTAGAATTAGCATTATTTAAATAACCTTAGAAGCTGTGAATGATTTCTTATAGGTTCTGTGAGATACTTCCACCTTTATGTTCCACATGAATCAAATTAATCACAAAGTCAAATATACAAAATTAAGATGGTGTTTTGTTGTTTGGGCAATTACAAAGAACAGAGCATAAAAAGAGAAAGAGATCCATTGAAAAAGGCAAATTCTAACAACATCTCATTTATGGTCCTTTTGTCCTCTTGACTAGGCAGTTGGGGCCTCCTGATATGGTCGGTGTTTGATGTTAAAATTGATGGGGAAACCCCACATTTTACTGCCAATAACTTGTTTTGTTTGGAGAGTTCCTTCTTTTAATGGTATGGCTATACTATCAAATAAAAGTGTGTCTGTCCTTTCCTATTCTTGGATTAATTCTTAGAAGAATGTTGAATTTATGACCATTGCCCAATGGTGTAGCACGCCACTTTAAACAGAATGTCTTTATTCTTTTACAACTTGGGTGATAATAAGGCAATGAAATCTAGTGAGTACTGTCTTTGTGTTTTCTCTGAAGGTGTGTGAGGACATTGGCTTTTAGGAAATGTACGTCCTTGGGGGTGCTCTGCTGGGACAGGCAGTGGGATGAGCTGGGGGCCAGGAGCAGGGTCTTGGGCTGCCAACCAACGCATGACTTTGAAAGGGGCCCTCATAATGCTTATCATCAGCCTACCTCAATTGTTTCCTATATACAGAATAAGAAAGAGAGGAAGGTGGTGAAGAAATTCTTTCCAGTTCTAAAGATGTGGGATTCACCGTAGATGGAGTAAATAAAGTGAGTTTTAGCTTTTAATCCTAGTTTTTTTTTTAAAAAAAGGCAAAATTAGGGAGTAGACATAGTATAATGAGTTGTATTTATTCTTTATGACAGAAATAGTGATTGTTTTTTATTGATTGCTCAGAATTGAAAATCACGTTTCCTTCCTTACCCAGAATATCAGGTGGTAAGTTTGCCTTTTGATATAAAAGCAGTGTGGAGTGGTGGTTGAGAGTGTGGCTCTGCCGGTGAGGCTGCTGGTGTCTGAATCCCAGCTTCATCCCTCTCTAATAGGCCATCCCTAACTGTATTCCCTAATGTTCTCACCAAGAATTTGTGTATTGAACACAGGAGATTTCTTTGCTCTGTGGGACGTTGGAAGAGTGAAGATAGATATAGCTAAACTAAAAATGAATAAGAATTCAGTTAAGCCTAGATTCTGCATCTAAGAGCATCCACTCTTCTGCTCCATTAGCTCCTGATTTTACTTTAGGATGGTGGGTAAATTTTTCTGTCTCAAACAGATGGCCTTTGTCCCTTTGATCACCATTTGGGAAATGTCGTTGCACAATATCAATAATGAGAACACAATGTGTCATCTAAACACAAGCATAGAGATTCAAAAGTAGTTATCAACCTGTTTACATATCTTCCCAGGATACATGTTTCCTTCTCAGCTCTGCGTTTTTATGTATTAACACTGCAAAACTAAGTTCACAGCAGCAATGCAATTAGTTAGCTCTCTGAAAAACTACCTCCGTTTGTGGCTGCTAATGTATTTGCTATAGATTTTAGTGACAGAAATAGTGATATTAATGTCGTCAACATCCATGTCACTGCTTGCAGGCATCATGTAAACCAAAAGGTTACATTTTAAATTATGAAAGGCTGGGTTTAAAAAAACGTCCTTCATTTTTCTGACTTGTCACATTAGAGTTTAAGATTATGTTATAGGTGCTCAGAATTAATCATAACACGTTAGTCTAGGTAGAAATAAAATATAATATGGTAAGTCTATAGAGTTGATTTAAAATATTTTAAATGTTATGCTATAGTCTCAATAATAAACCAAAATTCCATTTTATGAATAGCTTCTACATTTGCCCAGATAAATTTGTTTGTGTTTACCATCAGACATATCCTAATTAGGATACATTCTCTGCCTTGACATTCTGAATAATACAAGAATACAAGCTTTAGAAAAAATTATGATTGTTGAATTACTTAAACAGCATACACATGTACCTATATAAGTAGGCAGGAAGTATATAAATTTCACATTTACTTGGTGCCTGAGTATTTAATGTTGCCAACAACCGTATGGAGCTGGTATTATGTCCACTTTAAAGATGAGAAAATTGAGTCTTGGAGATTAAATAAATTGCCCAGGATCACACAACTATAAAGTGTTGGCACTAGGGTGAAATGAAGGGTGATCGGTCTCCAAAATCAATATTCTTCCATGTTCTTACCATGAGGAGTCACATCTAGACTCCTCATTGTATTCATAACTCTCATTCTTAATTATTATTTATACGGTTTTTGATGCCAATTTTCTTTTTGCTGGAGAATACTGTTGTTGTTGTTGTTTTCAGGCTAGGGTTGAAGCGTGGCACAGATCCATCCTTTGGGTGGTGCATGTATGTGTGGTGGGGCAGCAGTAATAACAATTTGGGGGGATACTTGAAAGTTGAAATCTACTCTCTGTGTCTCTGTTGATTGCCTCCCATACACAGTCTTAACATCATGCTCTGAAAGCAAAGGGCATGAGTAGCTTTTGGTTTCCTCCTTTTCCATCCCTCCTAAAACCTTAGAGAAAGTATTAAAATAAATAATGAGTCATTGGTCTGTGAGATCTACATTGCTTTAAAAGACTAAAAATGGGAGGTAAATATTTTATTAAATCAGAGAATTTTAAAAATCTGAACCAGAAATTCTGCTCTCCACGGTTAGATTCCTGCTTGATCAATTTCTTTTTCATGTGCTAGCTTAGTTAAATCTGTTTCCCACTTTCACATGAAATATTTGGAGATCACATACCCTGCATTTGAAGGAACTTCTTTTCAAGGACACTAAGTTTTAAAAAGCTGTCTACCACTAAATAATCAACAAGGTACCTGTGACATTTCTTCATCTATTCATTTTATATGCTTATTCATTTATCAAATATTTACTAAGTATCTGCTGCAGGCAAGGCATCCTGCTAGACGGTAAAGATAGCATTAAAAGCAAAAGTAATCAGAGAAAGCCAGATTGATACATTTTGTTACTTAGAATTATACAACTCTCTAAAACCTAGGTCACATTCACTGAAATGGAGGGAAATCTCTTCATCTTTGTACTGAAACTTTTGAAGGCCTCGTTTTAATAAGCAGTTAGTATCATACGTCAATGCTGTCTCCAGTAAGAAAGCCCATTCGCATGACATTATGGAATCTGGAAGGATTTATTTTGTTAAGGAGTGAGATCTGACTTTATTCGTCTTAAAAAATAGTGCCAAGTTTTGTTTTGTTTTTTAAACTCAGACCAAAGACAAACGGGAAGGTATATAGGGGAAAGCAGACTTGCCTCCATAGTTTTGCCAGTTGCTTTTGACTCATGTTTCAAGTCAAGATTTAGTGAGTGAAGAATGAAAGCTATTTCAGCATCCTGTTCGGATTCTTACATCGGATGCTATTGATTCTCAGTGGGATTATGGCTCCGTGAGGTGATCATGGAGTTCAGAGGATCAGATGTTTTGACTCTATCGTTTTGTTAAATTATAACTCGGTTATTAAAAGAATGCATGAAACTTCAGACTGTAATCAGTCCATATTGGGAGAGAAATCATTTGTGGAACAGTTCGAATGCCAATGACTTTAGTATTTTCCAGCTCTGAAAAAAATACGTAACTATAAATGCATCCTATTAAGCCACTAACTGGAATTTTTCTGAAATTCCCAGAAACTCAGCCAGAGATCAAGGAGATTTTGTGGGTTACTTTTTGAAGTCAATCAAACAATAATGATGATTGTAGCATTTGGCATCTACATGGTATTAACTTTTGGCTGTTGCATCGGTTTCATTAAATTCAATGAGATTTTTGTTATACAGAACTTGCCAAAGAAAATTTGCATACCAGAAAAAAAATAGTCATGGAATTTATTCATTAGCTTTTTACCCAGGAAAGATCTACAAATGCAGAGGTTTGATTTTGGATGGCGTTCATTTGGACGTGTCACTAGGAAGGGTATCTTTGCGTTGCAGGCTGCCTAAATTTGGAAGAATTCAGCTCCATCAATTTCCTTTTTCTTTGCTAATTTACACTGGAATATAATGGTCTACAAGGCCAGATATTCAAAGAATTTTACCATTTCAAGAGTTGTTGAAGGCCTCCAACTCTAGATCAACCTCATCCATGGCAAAGTCACCAGGGAAATAGTTTGATACATATTTAGCTGTTTACCATTAACCATATAGTTGTTTTCCTTTTTGTGTTTTCTTGATCATTGCATTTCACTTCCAATTAAATGTCTCACCTCGTTGCTGATGTTAAGGATGAAGACAGGCATGATTTTAGCCTTTGGGTTTTGTCGATTGATTTAAAAATGACAAGGTTTTTGTTAGTTATACTGACTGACCCTTAAATTACTATTTAAAAAATGCTTTTCTTCCATCTGATTTCAGAAATAGCCTGAAAAAGAAGGCATTTTTGATGCTTATGGTTTAATGGAAGCTGAGACCTGTCAATCAATCCTTATCTTACCAAATTCAATTTATAATATGATGTTCTTCTTTTTCTCAAAGTAACATCAATTCAGTAATATCATGCTTTTTCACAGTGAAAATATTAATTTACAAAAGTGATGTTTTTTTGTAAAAATAACATTTTTTTCAAACTTATTTTTACTGTCATTAGATTTGTCCTTATACCTCAGGTCTTGTGAGGGTAAACCTTACTGATAATGAAAGCCCACTTTAGACAGAGGAAGATCAGCCAGGACCAGCCCAACCTCAGCCGCTTGGTTCACAAAATAGACTGGGGAGAGTCAAGCCAAAAAGAAGCGGATCCCACTGGGGTCTTGTGGGCTGAGGTTCCATTCACTGTCACTCTTTCTAGAGGGAGATAGAAGAAGAATGGGGCAGAGAACTCAGCAGCCTTCAGAATAAGGGGCAAGGCAGAATTCCAGGCCTCTAGATGGAGTCAGAAGACAGAGCAAGGACAATGGAGCAAGAGCTTTAGTCTCACTCAGGGTTGGGTATCAGAGCCCCAGGTCCTGGCTGATAACTTTTCTGGCCCTGTGCATACCCAGTTGCTAGAGACCAGAAAAGAAAAAGACAAAGGAATTCAGCAAAGTCTGAAACCCCATCAAGTACAGTAGAGCAGTTGGATTTGCAAAATTCAAGTTTTGAAGGAAGTTAAGCATCATTTTTCTATTTGTTTCTGTAACTGAAAACAGCAGTGTACATTTGAGCAAGACTTTGTGTGATGACTTCAGAGGGACTGAATAGTCTCAGTGATATTGGAATGCCACAGATTTCAGAGTGATTCTGAAGTACGGTGCACTGTTCCCAATCCCCTAGTCTTCAATTTGTCTCCGGATAATAAATAATGTAAATAATGCTAAAATTAAATGAAAGCCCATTTCACAAGAAAACAAACAAACCCCTAAACAGTAAAATGACAGAAGAGTCCCCAAACAGAGTGGAAAGCCCTGAAGGGGTGGCCTCACCATGGTATAACTAAATCATCAGTACAAGCAGGTTCTAATAAACCATTCAGTGTGATAAAGGGGTGCTATTATGTTACAAAGCCCAGAAGGTTCTGCTACTGTTGCTACCATGAAGTGAATAGGTTAAAAGACTTTAAATGGGGTTGCCCTGGCTTTCTACAGCAAAAATGCAGGGCTCCAGGCAGATAATATGCCTTTATGAATGTATGCAATAGGACACTAACACAAATTAGAAGCATCTATGATATTACACAGTCTGGTTTGTCTCATTTGTAAATTTAGGGCAACATAGCCAGAAAGAAAACAAATTTTACAGACACAATTCCAATAAAAGTCTTTTTGGATAGTGGCTTAAAATTTCCTGTTCAATAGAAGCTTCTAAAAGAAAAGTAATCGATCAATTATAATAACTTTTCAGTACCTACATTGTGCCAGGCCCTGGGTTGAGAACTGGAACCCTTCAAAAGGCCGTGATGTTTGTGTCACAATGTAGTCAGGCACAGAACTGGGCCAACATTTATTCTGTCTTTTATGTGGTTTGTATAAAACCCCTGCAAAGTTTCAAAATAAAAGGCTATTCTTTTAAAAAAGTTTTGC
This sequence comes from Equus przewalskii, assembly GCF_037783145.1. NCBI lineage: Eukaryota > Metazoa > Chordata > Mammalia > Perissodactyla > Equidae > Equus > Equus przewalskii. The sequence goes on from NC_091849.1 coordinate 8,961,193, forward strand.
ATCCGTTATTTTGACATTCTTCTTCTTTTTTCTTCTGGTGATGAAGATTAGCCCCCAGCCAACATCCGTTGCCGATCCTCCTCCTTTTTCACTTGAGGAAGATCAGCCGTGAGCCAACATCTGTGCCAATCTTCATCTACCCTTTGCACGTGGGATGCCTCCACAGCATGGCCAACGAACAGAGTAGGTCCACCCCACGATCTGAACCCGCAATCCCGGGCTGCTGAAGCAGAGCCCACCAAACCTCAACCACTTGTCCACTGGCCCAGCCAGCCTGGCATTCCTCTTATTTGTGTCTGCATGATTCTAATAATTTTCTGACCTTTAGCTCTGGAAGATTAAATAAAAAAGAAACAAAACTGAAGAAACAATAACATTCGTTCATCTGAGAAGTTATTCTTGTGCAGCATTATGCATTGTGCGAGAGACTGTCATTGCTTAGCCAGTCACTGAAATTAATTGTTATAAACATTACCTGATGATCTGACATGGAATTTATTACAATATTTGAAAATAAAAGAGGATATGAAATATTCTGTATCATTTTGATATAATCTTGTGGCTGTGGAGGCTGGCACTATGCTGCCGTCCTGCTTTCAATTACATTATTAAGTAGTCACACAATAAAGTCTCATGGAAAATGATCCTTTATTCCTATGTGCCCGATCCTATTGTTTTCTAAATGGGTTTCAGGAATTGAGATGCAAACTTGAATGGAAAGAAGTTATTTATGGTGTTATACTCTTCTTTTTGTGCTTTCTTACAAAATATGATAAATGCTGTTGCTTATTTTTTAATTTGGGTATGTTTTATTTTAAAAATACTTAATCATAATGAAAACCTTTCCTGGTGTAACTCATAATATTTTCAAGCTTCTCTTCTGGCAAAAGTTGATGCAACCAACAATTCTCCCTGAAGGGGTTCTTTTATTTGGTTTCTTGGGGGCATATTATGGGGCATGGGTTTTGCAATGGATTGAATGTGCTAATAACTCTGGCCTCATTTATTGAGCCTGTGACTAACTATAATTTGTTCTCCCAGCTAACTGTTTATGTGTGCACGTGTGTGTGTGTACTTGTGTGTGCATGGTTAAGGGGGTGATCCAGCAGATTGTCATTAATCCTTAATCTTCTCTTAGAACTGGCATAACTCGAAAGTAGTTACCGTATGGTATGAAGTGATAGTCAGGAGGTGTCTTCAAAAGCATTCAAGGATAAATCCTTAGGGAGAGAAACATTTCTATTGCTTTAATCATAAGCCACTAACATTGCGGCTTTGACCGATCACTGAACAACAGGGAGCCCTGTGCACTTAGACCTGATTTTGGATGGTGTTTGGCATGCCCTTTGTTCACACAACCTGTCACTAGTTTAATATGTAGCTTAAAGTTGACAGCCTTTGTCCAATCACGATGGTCTATGAAGTAATTCTTTACGTGTTTATCTGTGTTAAAGGACTTTCAAATTAAAATTTTCTATTTTGCAGGTTTGAAATAGCAGATACCTAGCAGCCCCCGGTATAAACCTTCCAAGTTCCTGTGAAGATGTGGGAAGATCAAAATTGACAACAGCAAAGGAAACAAACAAACAAAAGAAAAACAAACAAGACTAACAGTAATCCTCTTACCAGGATCTGGAACGATTCTCTAATAACTATAAGGATGAGGCACCTGGACTGAAAAAGCAACCATGGCCCAATCTCAACAAAAGTAATTCCCTTCCAGGTGGGGCGATCCCCTCTCCTCCAGCGTCTCCTTCCTCGATTGTAAGATAACTGCGCTGCGTGATCATCACTCTCTGGAGCAGAGAACTGGCTGCCTGTCTCGTTTCTCCACGGGTCGGAAATGCAGATCCACACAAAACAACCAGGCAGAAAAGAGCCTGGGGGCTGGAGAATTGGTAGAAACATATTGCATTCTAGGTGGTATTGTTTCCGTAAGAAAATATTGGGTAGGGTGTATGTGGGTGGCGTTTTGTACCGACAATTACAGCTTTCTATGCTGTTCATCCATCCATGATGAAAAGAACCAGGTAATGGATGTGAAGTTTGGAAAGACTCCACTGGACAAAATTCTACTAGAAACTGGTAATTGAATCCTCTAGATTCAAAAGAGGCATACAACCAGCTCCTGAGTGTAGAGAGAGTAGGCCGGTGGGCTGAAAACTTCTGCTGGTCCTTGGCAAACATGGGTTGCATCTACACAGGTATCTCTGATTCCTGGTGGAATCAACAGAAAGCAACAACAACAAAAACGCAACTTATACAGGGACCATATACAACACTCCCACAGCAAGGCGAAAGAAACATCATGCTGAAAAGTCGGCCTAAGTAGATTATGAAAATGCTTTGCGTGAGGAACTAGACGAAAGAAAACTAGGCATCAACAATGAGATGCATGAGAATTCAGCTTCTCTGGAATAGTCACAGAAAATCACAAGAAAAGAAAAAGTTCAATGAAAGGAAAATGGTGCACAGAGGAGATGGATAAGATGAAGATGAATTTCTGTATCGGGAGAAATTCTGTAGAAGAATTAAAATCTATATTGCATGCAGTGGAGAGCAGAGCTGACACTTGATGAAAATTACATCGGGGGCTGGGAGACAAATTTGGGAAGAACTTTTATAACGCAAGTGAATAGTAAAACCAGGTTAAATATTTCAAAAGAAGATGACATAGCTGAAGAACCGAGAGTAGAGATTTGAATCTAAGAACTAGCAAGCAAATATTGGGAAACATTGTTGATGATTTCACTAGTGGAAAAATGAGCTAAATATCCAGATCAAAAAGTTCCTGTGCGTTTCAGTCAAGTTCAATAAGGGGGATCACAGATAAAAATAGAGACTGCTCAAACTCTTAATTGCAAGAATAATTTAAAATAAATCTTTGAAGCATCCAGGCAGAACAACAGCAAAGTTACTATTAAACAGGGCCCAAATTAAGTAGATTTCAGATGTCTCTTCTGTAAAGCTAAATGGCTGAAGATAGTGGCAAATCAGTCATTGAGGCTTGAGAAGAAAATATCCTGTCTCAACAACTGTACTCCTGACCATGTCATCTTCTTTTTGTGAAAGTAAAAGAAAGATATTCTGCATTATACAAATGTTTAAAAGATGTTATCTTGTATCAATTAAAAATTGCCTCCATTGATGGTGGGATTACTCCATATTAAAATCTAAAAATAAGAAAAATCCTAGACTCTACCTCAAGGAAATAGTAAAAAAATGTGAACAATGCTATTTATCATAGCTATTTGATTATTATAAAAATCATAAATGTCCAACATTAGGAAAGACTTCCAAACAACTGGGCAACACAGGCACAAAATTTATCATTGGAAAAAAGGTTCCATGGCATAGGGAAAGACTTGCAATGTATCAACATGAAGACTATGAGCTTCATGAGGGCAGGCCCTGTTTGTTTGGTTCTCCATTTTATCCCTAGCACCTGGCACAATAAATATTTGCTGACTATAATAAGTAAATAATGATTAAATGTGGCAGAATGTCTAATTGTATATAGAGTACCATTTCAAGTATGTTTACCCCTGGGAAAAAAGCATGGTCAGTCAGCATCCTCCAGCCCGTTATTAGGGTGGACACACCAGCAGCTGAGAAACCGCCCCTCCTGGCTGATGGGCAGAGGTGAAGGGGTCTGGAGCTCGGTTTTACTCATGACAGCAACAGGAGGGTCAGACTTCCATGGCCTGCTGTGCATGCCCATCACCAGACTTAGCACAGTTTTGCGGTTATATGTAGATCAATCCAGAAAGTGAAGCTTTTCATGTGCAGTGTCACAAATAAAGCAATCAAATGTTTGTGGAATTTAATCACCTTGAATGAGACCCTACAAAATAGGGTGAGGAACATCCTATTGGGTATCATTTTTGTGATAGAAACATTTCTTATATCTGGATTAATGTTATGGATGAGATGTTTGTGTTCCCTCAAAATTAATATATTGATGCCCTAACCCCCAATGCGACTGTATTTGGAGATAAGGCCTGTGAAGAGGTGAGAAAGGTTAGATGAGGTCGTAGGGCGGGGCTCGGATTCCATAGGATTAGTGTCCTTATAAGGAGAGACGCCAGAGTGTGCTCTCTCTGCCTGAGGCACTGAGCAAAGGCCACGTGAGGACACAGCAAGAAGGCAAGCGTCTACAAGCCGGGAAGAGAGACCTCACCATAAACCGAATCTGCAGACACTTTCATCTTAGACTTTAAGCCTCTAGAACTGCAAGAATATGCATCTGTTATTCTGTTATTTTAGCCGCTGAGTCTGTGGTATTTCATTATGGCAGCCTGAGAAAGCCAAGACAATTAATTAGCAATCTGTGCTAGGGTGTGCTGAACCTTAAGTTTATTCACCTCGAATGTTTCCAAAATCCTGAAGCCACATAACTTGGACGATGTCTCAGGATCCATTCCCTGCATTTGGTTATGGTCTAACATGACGACTTCCATGCAACAAAGAATGGCTTAGCGTGTGGTTGTTGAATGGCCAAATGGATACAGAATCGTGGAAATGGATACAGCATGGAGGAAATAGAAACAGAATGGAGGTAGGTAGCTTGAGACTTGAGCTCAGCTTCTTTCTAGCTTTGGGGCATTGAGTTCCTTATGTCTGCTCCTTGGTTTTCACAATGACCCCACCTTTCCTACATCATGGGGGTCGTTGGAGGATCAAATGAGATTAAGTGTGCGAAACTGCTTTGTTTACCACGAATGCTATATAAATGTAAGGGATTTACAAAAAGTGCTGCTCTCAGACCTAGGAAAGGAAGGCCCCAACTAAGTGAACATCTCAGAGGACCTGCTCTAGTCCTTCTGGCCTGCCCCTCAGCACAGCAGGAGGAATTCCCGGGGTCAAGAGGAAGCGCCCACTCAGAGCCCAAGCCCCAGCTTCTGCACCATGATCTGGGCACCTGGGACCCTAAATTTGCCACCTAATGAGTTCCTAGCTTTCAGGGCCTGCCTTGACCTCTTCCTCTGTCCTGCCCTCCCAGCCTATGCCATCTGTGGCTCACGTCTAGATCTGAGGGGTGCAAAAGAGGTGGTGGTTTGGAGGAGAGGGTTTGGGCAGATCTTGGACTTGTAGGCTGAGGTGTCTACAAATGCATGTATGGGCATGTGCATGTGTGCAAGTTTGCATGTGTGCACGTGTGTGTGTGTGTGTGTGTGTGTGTGGCAGAAAGGAAGCCCAAGAAGGAAGAGAAGGGAGCAGACCAGAACTTGGGGCTCTGGTTTGTGGCATAAGATATGTGGGCCTCTTTGTCCTCTGTGCCAAGACCTGAAATGTTGGGGAGATTTTGTATAAGAACCCTGGGTTCTATCTAACTCTATGATTCCGGGTTAAACAATCAATATATCTGGGACTCAATTGTCTTAAATTAAAAAAAATTATTTGATTTGAAACTCTGTCCACAGATTTGGATACATAAAGCCTGTGATATTTATGAAGTTCTGCCTCAATTTGACTTCTGCTGAAATTCTGGCTTAGATATTAATTTCTAACTCATTTATATGATTCATTAGCATGTCAATTTTATTGGCTTTTCCATCTCATTACATAGATAAAACTCACCCTTCCTGGTTTTTAAATGTTTCAATGGCTTTTATAAATGATCTTCCTTCTGCCTTACCTAATGTGACCTTTCTCTCGCTTTCATTTTCCAGAGTCCATAATTAGTATTGGGAATTTTCTATTGTCTATCTTTTTCATTTTTATCAGTCATCATAACATTTGATTCTTGTATTTTAAAATAAAAATAACATTTTTCTTATACTCTGCTTAATTTATATTTCACTTTTGCTTTCATATTTTCATAAGATTTATGTCTACATTTAACATACTTTGTGGTTTAGCTTCTCTGTGGCACAGATCACCATAACCCATTCAAAATTTTAGATTTCAAGGGGCGAGTTGAGATGGGATTTTTTTACTTAATTTGACTACAATAATTGGGGATATTTTATGAATAAAATTATCACATAATCAAAAAATGTTTTAAATGGGTAACTTTGTTTTAACTTAAATTGACATAAGGGAGTCTATGAGCTGGCCTAAGATTCATAGCATTTTTTCTCTAGGAGCATCCCAAGAGGTCAGTTTATAAACAAGTAATTATTGAACACACCCAAGAGGATCTGGATCTTATTCCCAGATCTGCCATTAAGCAAATTGCTTAATACCCTTGCCTTCATTTATACAAGGTTGCACTGAGGATAAAGTTAGAGACAATAGATGAAGCAAGACCTTAGAAAGCTAGGAGACTCTGCAATTATAATTTGTCATCATTAAAAATAATAAAATTATTACATAATGCTCATAATGCATAATTTACATGATGTAAAACTAAATTATATTTTCATTGTGAAAACCCTTTACAAAGCTAAAGGCTCCATTGTTGCATATTTAATGGAGCTCTTGTTGCATCGTGATCTGTTTAGTATAGTCAGCTTATTTCAGGCAGGCTTTGGCTTAAAGGGAATCACTCTGTCCCTTGCTCATATGACAGATGAAGAATACGCTGTTAAGGAAACTAAAGTCTTTTTCTTTGACTTTTCCTGTATGTTACAATTACAAATTGGTGAATAAAAGTATAAATGAAATAATACCACATGTGTGATTTTGGTGATGATCTTATGGACTCTTACTGGAAAAGGTAATAATGCCAAGAAGTATATGCTGCTGAGCCAGACTGCTCACATTGGAATCCCAGGCTCACCAGGCACCAGAGGTGTAATCTTGGGCAAATTCTTAACCTCTTCACGTCTGTTGCAATACCCACCAACTGTGGATAATATCGGTATCTATTCCCTAGACTGTTATTAGAATTACATGAACTAATACATATAAAAGGTCCTAGTGCCTGGCACATAGATTGGGTCTAGAAATGTTAGTATTTTATGGTTAATACATTTGAAAATAATTGACTGTCCTCTGTAGACCTCAATATTTAAAAATGTTTAAATTGTGGTAAATTTACATAATAGAAAATTACCATTTTAACTGTTTTTAAGGTAAAATTCAGTAGCATTAAGTATATTCACTGTATTGTCCAACCATCACTTCTATCCATCTTCAGAACTTTCCATCTCTCAAAACTGAAACTCTGTACCCAGTAAGCAAGAACTCTCATTGCCTCCTACCCCTAGTCCTTGGCAACCATCATTCTACTTTCTGTCTCTATGAATTTGACTAAGTCCCTCAGCTAAGTGGGATCATACTATATTTGTTATTTTGATAGTAGCCATCCTAATGGGTGTGAGCTGGTATCTCATTGTGGTTTTACCAGATGATTAGTGATGTTGAGCATCTTTTCACATGCTTATTAGCTATTTGTGTATCCTCTCTTGAGAAACAGCTATTCAAGCCCTTTGCCTATTTTTAAAATTGGTTTTGTTGTTGTTGTTGTTGTTGTTGAGTTGTAAAGACCTCAATATTTTTAATTGAGAAAATACTTTCTCTATAGTTGTCAAAGTGCCTGGTAAGATATGAAAAAATTCTGCTAAGTAGAGGATAGTATCAATTCTAAGTTCTTGTATTAAAATGTATAAATATTGCAAAGAAGTATTTTCACAGGTATATTTTTATTTGTCTTCATTCACAGAAACTTTCTTTGACAAATATAAGACATATTTTATCAAATAACTCTCCTCTATTTATGGTTATTTTGAATCCTTCCAAAATTAGATGTTAGAAAATGAAGTCTTTCTTAATTTCAATTTCATTTTCATATAGCGTATAAATTTGCCCACTTAAATTTTCCATCAAAAAATTCTTTTAGCAGACAAAATTGTCCCATTTGCAACAACTTGGATGGACCTTGAGGGTGTTATGTTAAGTGAAGTAAGCCAGACAGAAAAAGACAAACACCATATGATTTCACTCATATGTGGAAGATAAACTAACACATGGACAAAGAGAACAGTCTGGTGGTTACCAGAGGGGAAGGGGGTTGGGGGCTGGGCACAAGGTTGCCAAGCGGCACATTTGTATGGTGACTGAAAAATAATAATGTACAGCTGAAATTTCACAATGTTATAAACTATTGTGACCTCAATAAAAAAATTATTCAAAATATGCTAATAATAATAATGAAAATTCTGTTAGCTAGTTGTGATATTCCAAAGAGCAATTTTAGAATTTCAAAATTTAATCTTGTACATTTTAACTCTTATTTTTAAACCTTACTCAGTTCCTCCTCTACTTTTGTGGGACAAATTTCATTGACATTCTGTTTTCAATAATTGCAATTTTGAGAAAATCTTCAAAATCTTACAAAACCTGCTAGGTCAGAGAGAAAAATAAGACCTGTTCTTTGTGTTAAAGAAGCTAACTGCTTAGGGTGGCAGGTGGGATGGGGTGATGGGGAAGAAAGGGCGTAAGCAAATAATTATGGTAACATTAGCAACAAGGTGCCAGGAATGTCAAATTCATGGTGGTAAACAACATGATAAATCGTCTCTTTGTTTTATGGTTTTGACTAATGGCCTTTTATAATCCAGGAAATCTCACCCTTTTTGACATGGTGATGTCCTTAGAGATAAGTTGACTGCCAACTATATAGATATTTCACATGAAATGAGATTTAGGAAATGGGTTTAACACAATGGGGCACGTGTAAGGGCCAAAATTGGAATGAGAAAAAAATGCAAAATGAATAATGAATCTTGCTCTAGAAATGAGCCAGGGTTAGAACTAGGAATTTCAGATGCATCAGATTAAGTACTAGTACTTGAAGCCAACATCCCCATTCAGAAGTGGAGAGACACTAGGAAAGGAGAAACGAGGTTTCTTCCCTTTTGCTGGGACGTGCCAGTCCTCACAGGGTTAGGGTCACTGTTTTGAGTGGCATCACTTTGGCCAGTGAGGGTTGGCCTGGGCCCGTGATAACCTGTATCTTTGGACACCGAGAAGCCTCTGAGAGGAGCTCTGTGGCACCCACATCTGGCAACCAATTCTCTTAGAATCAGTTCTAAGTGATTGATTCCAACATTCTTCTCTGAGGAATATTTGATTTCTTAACACCGCCTTTGTCTCTGAAAAGTGTTGCCTACTGCATATGTTTAAGGAACATGAATGTCAAGTAATTTTTTCTTAGGAGTTGCTTTAGAAATACTCAACAGTTTCGTACTCCCGGGAACTATCCAAGGTGGTCTCAAAACCAGAAAAATAGAATCCAGGCTGTTCTGAAGGGTCTTCCCAGAACTTTCTGAGAGAAATGTGAATCTAGACCTTGTTATATTGTCGCTGTTAATTTTTAATCTGTGAGGAAAATGCAAAGTACTAGGTAGTACTCATATACTATTATACTTTGCTATTGATTTTGGGAAAGACTTAGAAAATCTGTTGCCAATTAGGGTAATTTTATGTAAATTGTAAAAATATCCATGAAACAGAAACTTGATTTTAATAGAAACATTCAGTGGTCAACAGGGGAATAGAGATCTTTCGGATTTTAGGGATGAAAATGTAGTAGAAGCAATGTTATCTGTAGCTTGTTGCATTTGAGGGGTTTTACTCAGGAAAAACTATCCTCCCCATGCTGGAACACATATTTTCTTTAGGAACAAAATTTAGTAATTACATGACAAACATATTTAATGTATGTGTATATATATATGTGTGTGTGTGTGTGTAACATAGTTATGTATATATATTTTTCCCCCATAGACATTTGAAAAGTTTCAGTAGCCAACTCTACTGTTGGGCCCATCAAATTACTCAGCTTTGCAATACTTGCAAGAAACAGCAGAAACGTAGTTTCAAAATGTGGGGAGATCTAAATTTATAGATGTATTTTCCCAAGGGTTTGTCAATTATGCATAAGCCTCAGTAGGCTGTTTTACAAATATGTATGAAAATCAACCTAAATCTCTAACTCTTCAGCCTTTTTGCTTAGAATTTACTGAGCACAGCCCTTGCATTGATCAGCCAACGAAAACGAGAGAAGAGCATGAGTAACATGGCGATGTCAGCTTGAACTACGAGAGGTACAGGGGGAATGAAGAGAAATGGAAAGACCTGAAAGATCAAGCGGTAAAGACTGAACTTGCTGTTTGATGGTAAATAGGTGAGTGAATGAGAAGAAAGACTCAGTCATGACGGTGGCATGTCCAGCTTGGATAAATTGGACTGAGTATTGGTGCTATCGCTGAAAATAGGGAACACATGGGGGAGAACAGGTTTCAGGTGAAGGATGATGAGCTGAGTTTTGCATTTGCTGAGTTGAGGGGCTTGTGGGATGCAGCAGAGATTTCCAACTGGGCAGTTAATAAGCAGGTCAGAAGCTCATAAGAAAGATCTGATCTGGAGTAAAATACTTGGGCTTCAATAGCTAGTCGATGGTAAATAAAGTCTTGGGATTAATGAAATAGCTCAAGGAGAATATCTAGGTTAAGACTAGAAGATGACACAGGGAAGGACCTGAGGAACACCACATCTAAGGGACTGACAGTGGCACAAAAGCCTTCAAAAGTCACCAGGAAAGTACGAGGCTGGAGAAGAGAAAGACCAAGAGTAGAGAATCAAAAAAGCCAGGATCTGTAATGGTTTGACTTTTAGAAAACATAATGCCAAATAAGATAGCACAAGAAATAAAATATTCTTGACTCAAAGGCAATGGGAGTTTCATTTCCTGTGTGCAACAAGGATATATGACAACCCTTGCTTGACAGATCACAATTACCATTTATCATGGTTCTTAAACTACAACACTGAACACGTGTTGAATAATAACTGATAGGTCACAAATTCATTTATTTTTGAATAAACTGTAATTGACCACCTCTGACTGCATTTATGAATGTAGATCAGTCACAATTTCTGCTTTCAAGGACGTTACACTCAGATGGGGAAAATAGACTCATATAGACAAGGCCCACACAGTATGGAATGTGCTACAACAAATACGTGTGTGAGGAGTGACATGGGAGTATTTTTATAAAGGTGATACCAACCTGGATGGATGAGTAGGACTCGTCCTGTCTCCCGGTGAGGTAGGTTACATAAATGAGTGATGGTGGAGAAGTGTCTGTGGCAGAGCTGTCACTCCGCTGCTTCTTTCAGTGCTTTTTCATCTTTTGGGGGATCATGGGTACCTGCTTTGGCCCCATATTCAGCTCTGACATTTTTGTGGCCCATCAGCAGGAGCTTCGCTCTCTTTCCCACTGTTAAATCTCACATTTGGGTTGTAATACTCACACTCACACATCTGTGTAGTTATCCCAAGGTAAAATGTCTCTGCAATAAAACACAAATTTGACTTTGCCCTCTTACTTCTCAATTTTTCATTTAGAAAAGACCTATGAGCTCTTCGGGGACCACCGATGACCATTAACAGTATTCCTAGCTTCGTAACTTTGAATGATGTTCCCTAGAATTCTACTGAGGGTCTGGATTTTGGGGTGATTGTTAAAAGCATAATGTGAGAGGATTATTATCCTCTTATTATCTTATTATCACAATCTTTCCAATAAGACACCATTTATTTGGGGGAGCCATCTTTTCCCTAAGTAGTCACTGCATTTTGAGATGGTTGAAGTTCTACTTAGCGTGTCACAGTTGATTTAGACCTTTTGATGTCCTAAACACAGAACACAGTATGCATTTTATAGCAGCCCCAATCCATCTCTACTAATTTCCTATGACCATGCAGAAATATATAAATAGTTAACAGCAACACTGAAAACAAGGCTAAGGAATAACTTATTGTTAGAATTATCAAGAAAACTCCATTAATTGTAATGATTTTGCAATCGATGCATATTTCTACTCATAGGATAATACACCTTCACTCACAGAAAGTGAGGTGGAAGGACATTTGGTTCTACCCCACTTTCTACCTTGAGTCTGGAGACTGAGGAAGGAAAAAGTGGAGAGAGAACAGGAGTAGGCAGGGAGAGCCACAGACCCAGTGGGGAAAGCAGACGGAAGCGGGGAGGATTGGGTAGGAAGAAACTCAGACTGCACGGGAGCTCTGAGAATGTTTTGGTCAGGAAGATGGGGAGCCTCAGAGCAAAGATTTTCCATTAGAGCATGAATGGCTCTGCACTGGTACCTTCACTGTGCGTGGCACTGGCTGCGGGAGACCTGAGGGAGCATGACCTTGATGTGGACACTGCACACCTGAAGATGTGGCAGCTGTAGACTGCCAGCTCACTACACTTCTGACGACAGGTTCTCTCGTGAATGCCCATGGCTGCCACACAGCTGGAAACCCCACTTATTTAGCCTAGTTTCTTTGCTCTGCCACATTGGGAGGGTGGAACGTGTAAAGAATCCTATGCGCGAACTTAACCACTCGGCCACAGGGCCAGCCCCAGGAAACAGACTTTTTATTTGTTGTTATTAGTGCCGTTGAGTCTATTCTGACTCCTAGCGACCACGTGTACAGCAGAGAGAACACTGCCCAGTCTTTTTGGGCCAGCCTCTCACCTTCCAGCACTATATCAAACAAAGCTCTGCTTCTATTTATAGGGTTTTCACGGCCAACTTTTTGGAAGTGGGTGGCCAGGCCCTTCTTCCTAGTCTTAGTCTGGAAGCTCCCCTGAAATCTGTCCACCATGGGTGACATAACTCCTATTTGAAATACTAGTGGCATAGCTTTCAGCATCGCAGCAATGCATCCACCGCTGTATGACAATCAACAGACGGGTGGTGTGTTTCCCTGACTGAGAAACAAACCTGGAGCATGGTAGTGAGAGAGCCGAGTCTTATCCACTAGACCACGAGCATTGGTGGGCAGGATTCCACTATGCTATCAAATTTGTATAAACAAACAAAAGCATAGACAAAATCGTTTAGAAAGTGAGTTATAAATTATGATGAGTGATAGAAAGGAAACATAAGTACTTTGATAAAAATAGGAAATACGTATTAAAATTTATTTTGACTACTTTATATATATTATTACATTGTTTAGATATTACAATGGCCCAATAAGATAGCTGTTATTATTCTGACTGTATTTTAGATGCAGACTAAGAGATGCTGAGTGACTTGCCCAAAGTCACACAGCTACTAAGTGACAGAACAATGATTCAACTCAGGCAGCTTAGCCTCAGCCTTCATTCTTAACAGTTAGCTATACCTTGTCCCCACCCCACCTCCCCCAAGCACACAGATATAGTATTTTTATTACAATGATTCAGAGGGCGGAACCTGTCTCTGGTCTTCTGAGTGGTATTCAACTGAGGCCTAAGGATGAGAAGAGGTAGCTATGCAAATAAGTAGGGACAAGCATTCTAGGCATAGCGAACAGCAGGGATGAGACACAGAGGGGAAAGTACTTCCTACATACTAGAAACTGAAGAAGGCTAGTGTGACGTATGCTTCATCCATTCCAGTAAAGGGGAGATGTTTGCCTTCATGGGAGAGGATGTTGTTCCTTATTTGAGCTAAGATTTGTTTATCAATGGCATCTAGCTTTGATCCTAATTCTGCCTCTAATTCGTCTTTCATGTAAGAGCCCTTCAAATATTCAAAGGTGATTATTCCCACCATTCCTTTTCTTTTCCCTTCCAACCTCTGTCCCCACTTCCTTTAACTGCAGGAGTGGCACCCAGCCCCTCTATACCATAACTCTCCTGGGATGGGCTTCCATTTCTAAATGTCTCTTCTAGTGTGGCACCTAAAAAAGAGCACACAATGCCTACTCAGAGTTCTGCCCATTGGAGGCTCCCTATTCGGGTGAACACAACATCTGTCAGAGCATTTTTACAGAAAAGATAACTTAAAGAGCAGTACTTTGTCCTACAAAATGGCCAGTGACTTAACTTACGTTCATTGGTCCAGACGTTCATTCTTTATTGAATGCCTGTGATGTGCAAGGTTGTTCATTGGTCAGATAGAAGTGAACAGAACAGTCTCTGGTCTTTTGGGCTTGCTTTCTTGTAGGTGACACAGACAATTTAAAAAAATTCTACCATTTGTGGTGATGATAGGAAATATACAGAAAACAAAGCTGGATAACAATAGAGAGTGATGTGGGGGAAAGGGGCTGTGCTGGCTGTTTGAAGTAGAGTGGTCCTTGTATGCGGAGGAGAGAAGTAGCAGAAAATGAATTTTCCTGGGTGCAGCCATCATAGTGCATCTCAGGATTCGTGGATAAATACCACAGCCTCCTCTTCCTTGACTGAGATGGCTCCACAGCATGTGCTCTGTATTCTCATTCAGAGTCCCTCGGTGGGATCAACTCCAAATGTCTAGAGTGATATCTTGCTTGATAAAGCTCACTATAATTACTCCTACTCATCCTTATCCCATTTCTTCACCTCCAAAATAAAATACTTACCCTTGCATCCTTGTCTCTGGGTTTCTAGGGCAACCTAAGTTAAGATTATAAGTGATACATTTGAAAAGATTCATTACAAATTCAGAATATTTTTCTTCAGTTTACCCTAGACAGGAAGGAGGACTTCCAAAGTGTTTCAAATATCCATTAGGCTGTCAGTGTGATTTTCTGCGAAGTGAGAAATCTTGTCCCACAGCAGCTTAGTTGGTGGCAGAACACAGAGATGCTCCTGTGCTCCTTGGTCTTCTTTTCCCTCAGTTGTCTCTCATTCCTGCCTCCTACACAGCCTGCTTACATGGTCATGCAGCAGAGAGCTCATTCTGCCTCACATCATCCCTGCCTTCCATGTGTGGGAGCATGTGTTTGGTAGGGGCATAAAATGTAAAATTCTTTCCTTGATGTGTAAAGGTAAGTCCGTCCAGCTACAACTCTCGAATTTTAGTAAAAGAGTATTTTGATCACCTTCTTTTCACTCATTGGTGAAGGAGGAATCCTCTGATCTAAATATTGCTAGATGACTAAACATACAACACTCAACACTGGACAGATAAGATGGACAGTCATTTATGAGCCACATATACTCAGTCCAGGGGAGGAGGATGCCATATGCCATGCAGAGCCACATGGGGTTGCACTCAGGAGCAAAGTCAATCAGAAGGGGCTGTTGGGTGCAGGCTTTGTAGTAACAAGAGGGTGAGGTGGCCCCTCCTTTCTACAGAAGGATGTGATTGGCTTGCTTGAATGATTCACAGGCTGGCAGGGGAGTGAAACTCATTAGGTGGAGGGCTTGGAGGAGGGCAGCTGGTCCAGTTGATAGGAGGACTAGCTGGGTGGGTATCATTTCCCACTGGAGGCTGGGGTGGCTTATCTGGTAAGAGTGAGGGAACTCATGGTTAGGCCCTTAGGGTCTTGTCAGGATCAAAGATGTGAAGGCAGCATAGGGAATTTTAGAACTTGCAATACTAAGAACTAGTAAAAGTTTGATTGAGCTGTAAATACTCAACTCAAATGGAAGCAAACAACGTCTATTAGAAGAATAGCTTAAAAGCTATGAGGTGTGATTTCAAAAGTTTATATTGAAAATTTAAATTTTTTCCATATTTGTTAATTTTGTCTAAAACAAGTCACTGTGGAGAAAGTGGTTGATCTTGCATTTTAATATGAAGTGCTTTTTTTTATATAAAGAAAATGGAGTTTTACTTATAGTTGTAAATATTTCATGTTGTGGGTAATCTTGATACTCTGTTTTCTGATTTTAGGCTTAAGATCCATAAAGATTAGAGTCTATGACACTGAGCAATTATAAGAGCTCCCAGGGATGTTTCAGTCAGCCTGTCTGTGTAACTGATCAACCTCAACTAGGCTGCTTATTCAGAAATCAATGCCACCCACAGATAGAGTGGCACGATTTCTGATCAGAAGGGACGGGATAAAAGATATGCTGTAGATACTTGGTGGCATTTAGTTTTCAGATTTACATATGACAATTAAAATGGACGTTCCAATATGCAACATGTAAAGAGAGAAAGGAAGCCTGGGGAACAGTCCCTATTACATTAAACGGTTTATTTGCATAGAGATATAAGTCAGTAGAGTGAAAGACTGACAAAAATTAACAACTGCTTCAAAGTCTTTACCCCAAAATTACAATCATATGAAGCTGAGCTATATGAATTTTTGTAAAAAGTCATCTGGCTGAGATGCCTCTGGGTTTAATCAGCTAAGTCTACGGATTCCCTGATAAAGTAGAACGTGTTTTAGCACCGAATACAGTCGATTCTCAATAAATGTTAGTCCTCTTTCCTCTCTCTTAATTTCAATAGATCCTAACTTTCAGAGCCTTTTCTATGTTTATACTGGAATCACAGTGTGGTTTTAAAATATTTTCATCCATTTCATTTTACATAGATTCCCCATAACCTAATATCCAACTACAGCTGTACCTCAATTTGCGTAACATGTATGCTTCTGAGAAGTTATAAATTGAATGATACTTTAAGTGCAGTCAGGAAACTAATTATTTGAAAACACACTGTGCTGCTTTCGTTTGTAATTCAAGTGTTACGTAGGCTTGTGCTACTGTGGATTGGATTTTATTAAAACAGCGCATTCTTAGTAGCAGCACTGATGAGAGAAATAATTCACAGTAGACTATACATGTTCAACGGGAAGAACTGACGTACAGAGTGTTTAAATAGCAAAAGGAAACTTTCACCTTTAAAAGATGTCTAAACACCTGCGTGTATCATAAAAGAAACAAAAGTCAAGTTCAGGTCTGCAGTGACCCTTCCCGATTCTAAAAATACATCTGTCTTTCTAGTTGGGCTGATAACTAGTCCTCTCAAAGCAGGGGGATTGCCCAGGGGGCTTTATCTTAAGGTCTTTTATAATTCTTTTTCCACAGTTCAGACAAAGAAAATTTTTAAAAAGTCTTCATTTTACACAAAGCAAAAAATGAAACCATGCATCAACCTCTGAAATGCATCTCAAAGAATCCTTTAAAAACCATTGTTCTCATAATTATTTCATTTTATTCACTAAATTTATGCTTTTGTTGCCACTACATTGCAAAATACTTTAAAAAAGTAACAACAAGCACTTTCCAGAATTTCATTTACAAAGACTGAAAACTATTAACTCACGCGTAACCCTAACTACACAACACTTGAATTACAATCTGCAGAAGGCCGCAAAGAGGGACACCTGATTCGGGGAAGATGGCTTTAAAACTCTACTACTGTATCCTTCTTCATTTATCTTACCCATAAAATGTAAGAGAAGGGAACAAATTATAATTGCAACCTGAGGGATCATTTTATTTGCACGTTTTTAAATTTAAAATCTCTTCCTAAAGGAGAATATAACAATCTATCCAACAAATATTTATTCATTTCTACCCTGTTATTTGTTAGCTACTGTGAGCTGCACAATGACAAATATGGCAGGGTGCCTACCCTCAGAGAGTTTATAGTCAGTCTGCCAAGAAAAAGAAAGCACGTATACAAATAGCAAGATATACTGCTATTAGGGGACATAGATAGAGTGCCAGAGAAGGGAGAAATTTTCTACTGCTGTAGGAAACAGGAAAAAGTTCCCACATCTGTGGGTGCAGATATTCTCAGTGGAGAGCACCCTATGGGCAAAGCTGAAGAGACACAGACGAGGGTCGTCTGGAGAGCATAAGCAGTTCTGTTTGTTGGAGGACAGACAGCATGAACGGGGGAAGTGCGAGAAATTTCAGACCATATAGGGCCTTAATGCCAAGGTGAACAATTTTCTCTGCAGTGGGAAGTTATAGAAAGTTTTTGAGCAGGAGAGGATTATGGTAAAGTATATAGAAGGTTTTTGAGTAGAATAAGATTGTGATAAAATATGTGTTTCAAGAAAGTTAATCTTGCATTGGTGTAACAACATGGAAGGAGAGAAAAGAAAGGAAGGCTCCGAGGTGAGGAGACAGACAAGAGATATTACAATCATTCAGGTATGAGGAAATGAGAGCTTGAATCGGAAAAGGCGGATGAGCACAGGATAAAAATTCACAGAATCAGAAGCATTAAACAGCCACGGGATGGAGAATGTTGCAGGGAAGGTGGAGGGAAAAGGTAAAACGCCTGGGAGATCATCTCAGTTCCTGGGAGAGTGAGGTGGCATGGCATTAACAGAAATGGAAAAAATCAGCCTAGAAACAGGCTTGGGAATAAAATAGTAATCTTACAAATTTGTCATCTTGGGTTATATGCCCTACCCAATATTTGCCGTAGGGGTTTCATACTTGCTGCAAAAAAAAAAAAAAAAAAAAAAATATTTTCACAATTTATTATTCAGGCATTTACATAGCTAAGTGATTTTTATTTCTTTCTAAAATTATATAAAGATTTATTTAACTTGCTAAATTACATTGCTGGAATACGGCAATTCTCAAATATTGAGAACTAATATTATTACCCTTCATAGGTATTTGCTACCACTTAATGCCGAAATTCTTAGCAACTAAACTCTTTAGTTAGAGAAAGTAATGGAACAAGTGTAAATCACATTCTACTTTTAAAACTGATATTGTCCCTCATTTTAAAGCTTCTTAAAAAGTGTGCCTGAGAAGTACACAGATTAAGTATGATGTGCAAGTGTATGATGGACTTGGGGGATATTCCATTAGAACAGGATCTCAAATTTCTGTGTGAAGGAACTAAATTTGATTTCTTTGAAATTTTTTGATGAGTACAGAATGGAATACAAGTTTAAGTGTATTGATTATAAATGTAACATTCGCATTTAGAATTATCCATAAATTTGCTGATCGTTAACACTACTGTGGTCAGTCTAAACAGTAGGTATGAATTTGCATGTCACTTTGTACAAAATAGTCAAGAAAATAGTACATATGCAATTATTCAGCAAAAAGCCAAAGGAGCTATTTAAAAAGGTTGGCTGAGTATATTTTGGAAAACAAATTAATATTTTTAAATACTGCTGTGAATAACTCCAGCATAATTAAGTAAATCAGAAGTATTGGGATTATATTTATTCATTTAAATGAGCCAAAAAACAGATCAATTGACGGAATTCTGGCACTGGTTCCTTTGCAAGAAACAGATGCAAATTACAAGACTTTCCTGACCTTTTCCTGACCTCATCCCTCATCTATAGCCCATAAAGTACTGCTCAGAGGGTCTATGAACCACTTGACAAAACTCTCTGAGACACATGACTGACATTTATAGGATTCTCTAAGTAATCTTGCTAAGACAGTGCCCACCTGAGCAATGTATTTTCTGATGACTGAAATCTCCTATATGGTACTGTCAGGCCTGAGTTCCCAGCAGTTTTGTTTGGAGTTCCTCAGAAGTTACAGCTATTTCACAACTAACTTCGTGGGGAGAATATGGAAGCATGAAAATATATTTTACAAGTATCATTAGGTAACCAGGGACCACTAATTCACTTTGGGCATCCTAGATTAACATTGTATTAAAATTAAGAGAAAAAAAACCCTCACTTACTAAGTGCTTAACTTTTTGTAGTGTTAATTACCAAGAAATAAAAACAAGAATAGTGACAAAGCCCACCTCAACCAGAAAAGCTTACAACTACCCTTGTACTGAGTAAAACCCTATGTGTTCCATAGATCGTGTATTTCATTGTTGAAATGTAGTTGATCTTACTGAGCATAATTCAATGCATGTAATGCCATTTTTCTACTGTTTCAATTATATTTTAATACTGGAAGAAAAGTGTGAGACTTAGTCAATTCTGCCATGATTAAAACTTAATTCCATGTATTAATAGCCATTGTATTCTATTAAATCTGGTAGAAAAGATTTATACTGCCATTTATTTCTATTCTTAATCGTTAGAATGAAATACAACATATCAGTATGCTTCTTAAAATACCCTTGGATTATGAATTAAATACAAAATTATGGCTGAAGAAAACAGTATGACAAGGTGATTTTAAGCAGTTTACTATAAAATTAACAAAAAGAAAATACTAAAGAGTGATGGTCTGAGGTTCGATTGTTTTTCCCTCCTGACCCTCCCTCCCTCACTCCCTCCCCTCCTTTTTCTTTCCTTGAAAATCATTCCACACTCTCTCACAGTGTGATGCAGTACATTCTAGAAGTAATAAATATCACATTATTTACCTATTACTTAAGCAACAAATAAAAATTATTGCATCTGAACTTAAACAAATATCGAAGAAGAAAATAATGGGATTATTACTGGCACATAAAATTTTTTAAGTTAAACTTCATATTTTGAGATACTTGTAGATTCACGAGCTGTGTAAGATGTAACACACACAGACCCCATGTGCCCTTTACCCAGTTTCCTCCAGTGGTAACATCTTACAACACTGTAGCACAGTCTCACAGCCAGGGTATTGAATTTGATACGGTCAAGACAGGGAACATTTCCATCACCACGGGGATCCCTCATATACTTTTATTGCCACTCCCATTTCCCTCCCACCCCACTCCCTCCTTAATCTCAAGCAGCCATTAACAATGTGTTTATTTCTATAATATAATATGCATAAACATATATACTTTTTAATTTTAAAGACTATTCATTTAGAGCAGTTTTGGGTTCACAGCAAAATTAAGAGAAAGTTGCAGAGATTTCCATATACCTCCTGCCCCTACACAGGCATAACCTCCCCCATTATCGATATTCCCTACCAGAGTGGGATATTTGTTACAACTGGTGAACATACACCAACATATCACACTCACTCAAAGGCCTTAGTAACATGCATTTAAGATTCCTCCATGTCTTTTCATGGCTTGATAGCTCGTTGTTTTTAGTGCTGAATAGTATTTCATTATCTGGATGTATCACAGTTTATTTATCCATTCACTTAACTAAAGGACATCTTGGTTTCTTCTAAGTTTTGGCAATTATGAATAAAGCTACTATAAACATCCGTGTGGGGGTTTCTGTGTGACATGAGTTTTCAACTCCTTTGGGTAAATGCTAAGAAGCATGATTGCTGGATTGTGTGGCAAGGGTATGTTTAGTTTTGTGAGAAATAGGCAAACTGTCTCCCGAAGCAGTGGTACCATTTTGCATGTCCACCAGCAAAGACTGAGAGTTCCTATTGTTCCACAGCCTCACCAGCATGTGGTGCTGTCCTTGTTCCAGATTCTAGCTGTCCTAATAGGTGTAGCGCTATATTTATTTATATAATATTTTCATTTCGAGAATGTTAACATAAGTGAAATCATATAGGATGTAACCCTTTGGATTGGCTTTTTTCACTCAGCATAATTTTCTGGAGATTCGTCTGGGCTGTTGCACGTGTGAATAGTTTGTTCTTTTTTACCACTGGATAGTATTCCATGGTATGGATGTCCCATAGTTTAACCACTGAACCAGTGAAGAACGTCTGGGTTGTTTCCAATTTTAGGCTATTATGTATAAAGTTTCTATACACGATTGTGTTCAGATTTTTGTGTGAACATAAGTTGTCATTTCTCTGAGATAAATGCCCAAGAGTGCTCTTGCTAGGTCATAGGTGAGTTGCACGCCCTTGACAACCTACTCTGCACTCATACAGGTGCAGTTCAGAAGTAGGGTAATTACCGCCTGTGTAGCCACCCTTAAACAATGGGAGACAGGAGACGAAGCATTAGCAAGATCCTCTTTTGTCTCCTGGACACACAATTTTGTGAGGCTTTTTAAAGCCTCCTCAGAAGGTTCTGATGTGACCAAGCACCAGTTGCCCATAGCATTTGTCAAGCAGGTAAAGCATATTTGTATTGATTTTCCTCTTCTTCCCTGTTTTATTTCTGTGCTGGTCAGCCTTCTCCACAGAAACGGAACAAATACATAGTCTCCTATTTGTTCTATCTATCTATATAACATATTTATTTCTTTATATTATATAAAATAAAGACATAATATATAAGTTAAGGCATTGGTGCATGTGATTAGGAAGCCGAGAAGTCCCGAGGCCCGCAGTCCAAAAGCCTGAGACCCTGGAGACCTACGGTGTGTGTACGTTCCAGCCCAAATCCGGGTCCAAAGGCAGGAGGAGACCAATGTTCCAGCTCAGTAGCCGGACGAGAAGTGAAAATTCTCCCTGTCTTCACATTTTTATTCTACTCAGGCCCTCTAGGGACTGGATGAGGCCCACCCACATGGGGGAGGACAATCTGCCTCACTTAGTCTACTGATTCAGATGTTACTCTCATCCAGAAACACCCTCACAGACACACCCAGAATAGTGTTTAGTCAAACATCTGGGCCCCCTGTGACTTAGCCAAGATGACACATGAAATTGACAATCATACTGCCCAGAATGCACTTCCCTGCCCTGGGATCGCATGCCCCAGTGAGCGACTGCAAGCAGAGCTTGGTCTTAGGCCTGGTTTCACGGGTAACCCAGGCTGAGAAAGAAAAGTTCTCCGAAGGTGCCTTTAAATTGAAAAATGTCATTGCAAAGCAGGAGTTTTAGCTTCAAAATTGTAAATATCCTTTTTAAGATTATTGCACAAAATAAACCTTAAAAATATTTCATTTGATCTTCTAGACTCCCAAGTATGTGTGGACTCCAGTTTAAGAAACAATAGTGCATGGAACAAGCTGAGGGGAAGAGAGAGTAAAAGGCAGAAAGACCAGGACGTGGATGACAACTGTGGTAGATCGTGGAAGTGGTTGTCAGTTCTCCACTCCTACAGCTGTACCCTTTACAACTTGATTTTGCAGCTGCTTTATCAAGATGTCTGTCTCTCCATTCCTTGGAGCTGGCCTGGCCTTGTCTCTTGCTTTGGCTAGAAACATGAGGTAGGTACCTTGGCACTTTCAAGTCTAGGCCTTTGGGAGTCTTGCTCTGTTGAAACTCTGGGCCAGCCACCACATAAGTGCCTGAGATAGACAGCTGAGGATGAGAAACCGTGTGGGAAGGAGTTGAACCAATATAGACCAGCCAGCCCCCAACTGCCTCTGCCTCCGATCACAGAAGCATGAGGGAACTCAGCTGTGGTAAGAGAAACTGTCCTGCTGAGCTTAATCTCAGAATTGTGAGTTAAATAATGATTATTGTCTTTAAGCTACTAGTTTTGGGGGTTTGCTTGTTAAGCAGCCAACTAATCTATAGTGGCTTGGGCTTAAGAGACAAGGAACTGAACTAGGAGGGTAGTGACAACAGTTGAATGGAAGGAGCTGATATAAAAACCATTTCAAGTGGAAAAGGAATAAAAGAGCCTATATTAAAATAGCTTCTATTTTGCGCCACACCTATGCCAATTCTGTGTACTTTATTTCATTTAATCTTCAAAGGACCTCTATGAGGATATCATTTCCTGCTTTTCTATGTATAAAATACTAAGCTTTGGAGAAGTTAAATAACCCGCGCAAGTTTATGTTGAGTTGGAACTCAGATCAGGTGTGACTTGAAGGCCCTTGCTCTTTCTCCCATGACATAACCAGAGGAATATTAAACATTCCACCAATAATTCCCAACTTTGCTTGGTCGTTTTTTGTGCCACAGGGTCAGTGTCCCTGAGTTTTAACGTGAGGTCTTGGTAACTCTGGACGACGTGGTTAGAAGCTCCTTAAAGGCTATTCTGAGGTTATTGTAGAAGGGCAAAGTGGACCATGGTGACAGCAACCAGCCAATGGGGACAGTGAGGTCATAATTATTTTGTGACATAAGGGGCAAATCTCTCATTCAATTGATGTAAGCTACTGAAAAAAATAAGCAAATAAAAAGAATTCCCCTGGGGGAAAATTTAAAAAGAAAGAAAGAAATAAGAGATAGGAAATTTGCACATTCAGTATTTATACAAGAGACGAAGAATCCACAAAATTCAATCAGCATTTTGGCAACAATTTTCAACTTACTCATAAATGTACTCACATCTGAGCTACACATGAAAGTGATGCCATGTCTGCGGGGCCAGCTCTAAATAGTCCAGTGTGCCAGGCTGGAGAATAGCAGAGAACCCAATCTTGCTTCAACCCTTGTGCCCCACAAATATATCCCCAAATATTTGCAGAACCACCATTTAATAAACTACAGGGAAAAACAAAAGTACTGAACTCATAAATGTCACGTATCTATTGCTTCAATCATAGCGATACTCTATCCATTTGCTTTAAAATGACATAATTGCACATGACTTTTTGTCTTTTATGGTGAGGAACATATCAGTTTGAATTAAGTTCCACTGCATACCAAGAAAAGAAAAAGACTCCAAGAAAATAAAAATAACCTAAAAGTATAAGGATTTGTTTTTCTCTCACATAAAAATAAATCAGAGTGAGCACATTCTATGAGGTCATCTGGTACCCAGGCTCTTTCTATCTTCCTATATTTTCATCCTTAGCAGGTGGTTTCAATTTTCAGGCTTGCTTCATAATTCAAGGTGGCTGCTGGAGATCCAGCTATCACATCCACATTGAAGACACCTGGAAGGGAGAAAGCTAAGAGGAAAAAACAAAACAAAACAAACATCAAAAAACATCCTAAATAAGTCAGCTGCCTTTTTAAAGGAGACTTTTCAACAGTTTCATAGCACCTGCAGAATGACCAATAACCTAAGCTATGGATCAGGGTTAGTCATTTGGTCACATATAGCAGCAAGATGTACAATGAGGGCACAATGTCCACAGTTCCACTACTAAGGAAAAAGAGGAAATAGCTATTGGATGGACAACCAGCATCTCTGACAATGGGGACATAAGTGATTAATGTCAATACATGCAAGTTTTCTCAAAGATTTAGAAATTTATCCTTACTCAGAACCCGAAATAGCCACATCTACTGATTGGTTAATACTAGCTGTTAATGGCGTATAATGAATACAGTTTGAAAAGAAATACAATTTTGCATTTCAAAATTCATCTAGTTTCTGCATGTTCTGATGTGACTTTCAACAAAGGTGACACTGGCTCTTGGATTTCAACAATTTATTTTCTGTTAAATGTAACAGCATAATGTTTCAACATTAGAAATCAACAAAAAGTATAAAAAGCTTTTGTGTGTTTATGGTTTGCATTAAGTTAAGCTAAAAATGTATTTTTCCATTGGTTACTGGCTGTTGTTAAATCAATTGAATTATTATATGCTTCTCCATCATGTAACATATTTGGATTTATAGGAGAGAAATCCAAGTACAGACAAACAGACAATGGATAAATATTAGTTAAAAAATATCCAAAGAACAAAATGAAATCTACAAATAAGAAAAATAACAATCACCTGATTGTTATGGACCATCTGAATATAGTTTTCTAGATATTGTTCACTCTGAATAGACATAAATAAAATGATTCCCACTGGGTAAGAAAAAAACCAATAAGATGTAAATCTTAATCAAATGTTCAGATCTCTATAGCTGGGGGCTGGCTTTACAGGAACATTCAGAAAGTTGTCTCTTTTTCTTTCTCCAGGTCTCAAATGTTGCTTTAAAGACCTGATGCAGGATACATTTACATTCAATAATTCCATATTGTTTAACTAGAAATTCAAAGACAGGAACAAATATTTCTGTCCTCTCTCCAGATAAAGAATAACATCTTCACTTACTGACAAAAGGGATTCTTCTGAGCATGAACTACACCTTCAGCCTCTAGGACAGTGCCTTTTTCGTGTCTATGTGCAAACTTTAGCTGAAATTATGGCCCTAATTGACAGGATTTTTAAATTAAAGCACCCACAGGCCACTTTGCTACATAGTACATCGTCATTTTCTTCTACATTGAATTAATTTTCAATCAACATTGTTTAAAAAAAATGAGCAAGAGTAGAAACTGGCTACCAACACTCTAACGCTATTTCAAATCCCGGAGCACAAAGATTAATTAAGAACCAATTAATAGAGAGAGTACACGTCAAAAGAAGATAAAAAAGACATGATGAGGTCAAGGTAAAAGTCGTTTTTGTTGTCTTCTTTTGAAGCTTAGATATATCACAACTATGAAATTGAGGAGAAAATAAAATATGTTAAATTGCTGAGTCTGCGTTATTTTTAAGAACTACAAATATAACTTATCTTTGACGTTACTTACCCATAAAATTATCGCAGAAGAGAAACCATGAGAAGCATTCAAGAAACACTTCCTGTCGTTTCTTAGGAAATCAGCTTGGTGGATGAGCATATCGGCCTTGGAGCGCAGCTGCCGTGGCTCAAATCCTGGCTCCACCTGTGTGATTTGGGGCAGGTATCTTAACCCCTCTGTGCCTTGGTTTCCTTACTTACAAAATGCTTTCATAAGAATTCTTACGCACAGAGTCTTTGTGAGAGTTGAATGAGATACCACATGTGAAATATTTAGAAAACCTGGAATATAGTAAAACTCAATAAACATTATTTTTGTTATTAATTAATTCCAAAATAGGAGTCGAATGAGAACTGCGTAAAGTAATACATGAAACTGAAGCACTTCCACTGTCTTTAGAGGGTATGGATGTATTACTATTTTATTGAAATTTAAATAAATTTAGCCTATTTGAGAGTAAGTACAGGTAATAGAGTATCCTCTTGTCTAGATGAACAATTAAGAAAATGGTCAAGTATTATTTTAGCAAGTTCACTTCTATTGTACTTATTTATTAAAGGCAAGTGTTCACACTAAATTGCAAAACTGAGGAACTGTGTCTCCGATACGGATGTCATGCATGAGACAAGATGGAAAATGTACCCTTGATTGCAAAATCGTGTGGCAAAGCAGAGTCATAATTTTAAAACAAGGAAACAAACAGAATTCAAAAGACAGTGCATTGAGGTAAATTGGATAAGAATGAGATTGTACTCTGAGAGAGAACTGCACACGAGTATTCAGTTTTTGACTAGAAATGATTCAATCTTTAAACATTAATGGGCTGCAGCAAAGTAAACTGGCTGACACTCTGTTTTCACGAGAAGAGCATTGGACTTAGTCTGGATATCTGAGTTTTTTGTCACTTAGCTCTGTGTGTGGATAAGTTGGCTCCCTTAGCTTTCTTATCTGTAAAGTAAGACTATTTCACTCGATCATTTCCTGGGTTTAATATTTCAACTGGAAAAGAAAAAGGAACGGAAATACTGATGTGTAATCATATCCTTGCTTCTTCTTCTCTGTTCTACATGAAGATGATCCTTCCAAATGTCCAGCTTCATATACAGCTCTTGGAGGGCAGCTAGGCTATTGCCCTCACCAAGAGCTTTAGGAGCACAACGACAGTGGTAGACGTCGGGATGAGTGGCAGAAGCATGCCAAGCATTGAGGCATGCTGTGTTCAGTCACTGTACAGGTGCCCTGCTTCCGGCCAGCAGTGGCTCTGGGTGTACTCTGTAAATGAACTCTTTGCCCTGGAGTCAATGGACAAGCCCTGCATATGGCCTGTCTAGCTCTGCTTATGTAATGTAAACAGGAAGGGCTTTTCTCTCTGAGTTACCTTGGCTTGGTGGCACATTGATGCCGAATTATAAATCATGCAATTATATTGCAGCAAAACCACATGACCAGCTCCATTTGCCTCTGCATCTGGCAGCCCCCTGGTTTATGCTGCTTCCATCTTCTCCTCTTCCTTGTAGCTATTTGCTGCCTAGCTCTGTTCTCACACTTTCTCTCCTAAATCTTCTCTAATGAAAATCTCTCAGTATAATTTCCATTCTTATATTTTTCTCTTCTATTGGTGTTGTTTTAATTTAGTCAATCATTCAGTAGATAAATATCCAGTAGTAAATACGGAGTACGTTCTATGTTTCTGGTACCATTTGCATTGTACTAAGGAGCTGATTTGGGGTTGAAACTTGGAGATGAGTAGGAGATAACTAAGCAGAGAAGACAGGGAAAAGTGCATTGGACTGAAGAAATAGCGCAAAGTCACAGCAGTAGGAAGTCATATGGCAGGTGTGAGAAATGGACAATTAGGTACGGAGGCAGGAGAGCTGAGGGCAAGAGGGAAAGCGATAGAACAGGAAGCTCACAAAACTGTCCGGAGACAGGGTCTTGTAGGCCATGCAGAAGAGTTTGGTCCTTATTAGAAGATTAGTGTGAAACCACTGGAGAATTTCAACCAGTGGAGTTACATGATCCAATCTGGGACTTTGAAGTCTCACTCTGGCTGTGTTGTGCAGGATAAATGGCAAGTGGAGAGAGGATGGTTGCAGGGAGGCCAGCTGACGCGGGGTTGCAGTTTTTCAAGAGAGAAATCAAGTTAGTTTGGTCTAGAGTTGGGCAATATAGTGGAGAAAAAAGGATATTTTTGAGAACTATTTAGATGGTTAAATCTGTAGGGCTAGACGGATTTGATATTATGAGCATCACATTTAATTTTTCCTTGTTCAATAAATTTCAATCATCCTTGAGCAGGTGTATGGGGTCTCTTTATTTTGTTTTATCTAGCTATCTGTTTTGTTGGGAGGAATTTCTGGATGCTCCTAAGTCATGCTGAGGATGGAGTGACCACTGACACTGTCTCTGCCTGCGTCATGCTTTTTGTGACTCAGCTGGCAATATTAAAGTACAGCTCTTCTGACTATCTCCATAGCGCCTGTAGTGGGGCAGCTTATTGGTGGTACCATAAAGGCAAAGGGAGACGGGAAACTGAGGAAGAGGTAAGAAACCAAGAACGTGAGAGAAGGAATTAAAATTTTCTAATGAATAATAAGGGATTATATGGGTGATTAGCAATATAATTATTAATTTTCCCTATTGTTGTATTTAAGATGTATTAGATTGTTTAAAAAAAAATCTTGAAATGATCCTAAGGGTGGTCATAAAGCCTGTGTTTTGCATCCAATTTGGCAACTTGTGTTTGGTAACTATTTAATCTCAGTATACTGTAAAATTGAACCGCAAAGGTTATTTTCTGTAAAGAGAGCACTCTTTAGGTATATTTGGTTTAGCTTTTTATTATATTTTGTTTTGCATTTAGTATGTCATTAATATTAGTGATGTTGCTTTTTTGACAGTTTAATAACCGGTTATTCTCATGGTGTTTGCTGTTGGAATCTTGACTCTCACAATTAAATGTGAACATTTTAATTAATTGTTACCAAAAGAGGATAAAGGTGAATCTTAATAATATTAAATTTAAATATATATATATATAAAATAGATGAAAATTCTTTTTCTGAGTTTGCATGAGGAGTAACTAGGGCCTGGGTAGAAGACTGTGTTAGGACATGTTTCTCTCTCCGTATCACTATGCTGTGAACAATGGCGAGAATATAAAACTCAACCAATGCATTATACTCTAGGTCCTAATCATGTTTTGTGTGCTTGTAGCGCAAAATGACAACCTGGTGCCCAGAGTTTCTCTCAAATTTGTGCAATGTATATAATCACTTCACCAAAATTCTAGCAGATCCCTATTATTGACTTGGAACTAGTTTCAGCATAATATTTAAGTTTGTACAAATAAAAAAGTTACAAACTTCTTATTCTTATACATCTAAAAAATCATAAAAATTACAAATAATAGATCAAAAGTCATAAACTGTAAATCAAGTTTGTCCAAAAGTATGAAAGCAATAATATCTGAATTGTCGAGATTGACTCATTGTGGAAGATGATGCTGTTTTGCTGAGACTAAATAATCTTTTGCAAGGTGAACATGGAATTGGGTGCTGTTGCAGAAGTTCTTTCAAGTTTGACAAGCCCATACTTTTATTTGCCAGTAGTGGGTCAATTCTCTCTCCATTTGAATCCATTCAAACTACTGTGGAACCTAAACCTCTGCTCTGTGTTGTGATGTCCTGTGGCCATCACCTGGGGTTAACGTGTAACTTCCATGTTCAGTACACCTCTGTTCTAATCTGTGATAAGGAAGTTAGACATGTATATTGTCAATGAGATCCTAAAGACAGACAAAAGTGGAAATCAAATGAGTGTGGTGAATTAGAAGTCAAGTGGAATTAGGAGTGATTAACTTATCATCTAGTAGTGTGAGCGTTGAGGACTGGCTGCTGATTGTAGCATGTGGAGGTTATCACTAACTTTGAGCCATATGGCAGAGTAGAGAAGAATAGAGTGATCTGGCTCGAGTGAAGTGAATACAATAGAGAATAGGAAGACACAATTTAGGGACAGAAAATATAGAGAAAGAGGTGCCCAATGGAGTGCGAATAGGGAGAAGATGGGAATAACGTCATGTTCGTTTGTTAATTGGAGTGATTCACTAGAGGGAAAACCTGAGGATGCAGGGAAGGCAGAGGGTAGAATTACGGCAGCAATGATTTGAGTGGGCCTGAGGAACGGTACGTAGAATACAAATGGAGGAGTTGGCTCTAGATAGGCACATCCATGGTTCACTCAGTAGCAGAGGGAAAGCAAAGGATATGCTGACATATTCTAATTGCTGGGTAGATGTGGATGTTCTCCTCTGATTGATTCCAGTTTCTTAGCGAAATCTCAAACAAGGGCATCAGTGGAGAGTGCGGATGGAAGAGGTTGTATTAGAGGGTTGAGGATCAAAGAGAAGGTATGAAGAGTTGTGTGGGAGAGTCTGACAATAAATGGACTAGGATGGGGTATTTGGTTTGATAGCTGGGCAAGATTAAAGGCACAGGTAAGATCTGTGTTCAACTTAATGCGGGAGTCGGCAAACTTTTTCTATAAAGAGCCATACAGGAAATATTTTAGGTTTTGTGGTCTCTACAGTCTTTGTTTTAACTACTCAACTTTGCTATTGTAGTGTGAAATTGGCCATGGATGATACGTAAACTGGAGTTGCCATGGACGATACATAAGCTCTGAGAGTGAGAGATCTTCTCCTCCCTTCTTCAAGACCCAACTCCAATGCCATTGCCTTACAGAAGCGTTGCGTGACTTTCGGGGGCTTAGTCAGTCAGGCTTCCTCCTATGGTCTCACATGCTTTCTCCCCAGTTCTTCACACTGTACTGTAAGTGCTGCAGCTGGTTTGCGTTGGCTCGAGAGAGCTGATTATTAAATTTTCAGGAATTCTGTGACTCGGTTAACGTAATATTGGCAACTGGAAATCAGTTATGGTGAGTGTATTTATACCACAGAACTTGGTAAATACTACCTATCAGGATTTCCTTCAGCCCCAAGAGCCAGGTGTTAAACAGTAACCAGAGCACTCACCGTAAATTCATTTGTCTGCATCACCATCTCCTCCACTAGTCCCAGTTTCTCAAGAATGACCATGTTCACTATTCAACTAATTTTTTGGTCTTCTCTACCTACAGGATTGTGATAAATGTAGTAAATGCTGAAAACTGTTGAATAAAATTTAAACTGTTTTACTTTTTCCATATTTAAAAATTCAAAGCTACAAAATTTCTTCTAGTTTAATCATCTTCTCAAAGTCAGCAAAGAGTATCAACCCATACGTAAGAGAATTAAGGAAGACATTAGGTGTTGGTGAGATTAGCCTCATATTGGATTGGACTTCAGCCTATCACAGTTTTTTCTGAATTGGCTTTGGTTTTAATCTCTTATCACCAACTGGCTCTATCCTCTTTTGCCTGGACACATGCTGTGCCTCATATCTGATGGTACGGCACATCGTCCTTACGAGCGTGGGGTTTGGAGCCAGAATACCTCCTGACACTGGGTGAGTTATTAAGATGTCTGTTCTCATTTGTACAGTAGGGCTAAAAATGGTACCTACATTGTAGGGTTGCTTTATGGATTAAATGGATTAATCCATGCAAGGCACTTAGAGTAGTGTCTTAGCAATGTTAGGACTAATTATCATGATTAAGCGATCTCCCAGGCTTCTACCTTGTCTGTCTAAAAGTCCATTTTCTACAAAGCATCCAGAGTGATCTTTAGCAAACATAAACCAGATCACATGATTCCCCTGCTTGAAAACCACTGATAATTTCATTATGGTGGAAATAAAAATCCGGTTTCCTTTTCACGGTCTACAGTCTTCTCAGGATCTGTCCCTGTGACTCCTCAATCCCTCCTCATACTAAGCTCCCCTGCTTTACTAAGCTTTACCCATATGATAGCTTCCTCCTGGTTCTTTCTGTCATCCCTTCTCGTCATTCAGATCTTGGTCCAGATGTCACCTCTTCAGAGAGATTGCTCCTGAGCACTCTTTCCAAAGGAGCTCAACCTGATCCTCATTACCCTCTATCCCATCCTCCTGTTTCCTGGTCTTTATACCATTTATCCACATCTCAGATTGTCATATTTATTTATGTTTATTTGTTTCCTGTGTTTTTCTCCAAGTGGATGTAAGTTCCGGGAGAGTAGAAATATTGCCTGTATTTTTCAGTGCTGAACCTCTAGTGCCTAGAACAGCAGGCTCTCAAAAATTATTATTGAATCAATAAATGACAGGAATAAATAAATACATTGTTTTGTTCTTCTAATTTGGAAACCCAGCTTATCAACTTGTCCTATTTTAGTGAATGGTATCACAGTCCATCTTTTGCAGAAGCTAGAAATCGTGGAGTCGCCCCTAACTTCTCCTTATCCTTTATTCTCCATATAGTCAATTCTTATGTTCTGTCCATTCTTCTCTCCAAATTAGCTCATGAATCCCACTGCTTCTTTCTATCTAGAATCATTATTACTCATTTGGATTTCTAACTGATCATTGTCTCCTACTGTGCTCAGCTTCAATCTATTCACTTCACTATAGCCAGAACAAACTTGCCAAATCACAGTTCTGATAGTGTCCTTTCATTGTTTAAAACTGTTTAACATTAAAACAGTTATACGGTATAGCGGCATTATTAATGCCCAACCCACCCTTTATCTTTTTTGCGCATCTGACTTGCCTGGAGTTGAAGAGTTTCTGGCAAGCCATAAACTTCTGATGGCTTCCCGTTTCAGGTATATGATCTGTCTCTCTTTATTTCTACATGAAGACTTTCTCTAGTACCATGGCAGCTTGCTCAATGCTCCGGAACCCCTTTGGAGCAACCCTCAAACCATGGAGAATGGCAACAGAGGGTAAATGGCCTAGCCAGCCTGGCTTCCACAGCCTTCAGTGGGATGATTCTCTGAGGGATACCATGTAGGATTGAAGCCTATTGTCCATAGCCATAACCAGGTCATTAATAGACCTTTTTCTGGATTTTGTTCTTTCCTTATCTCTTTTTCACTTATGCATCCTGAAATCAACTTTTAAATAAACCACGTATCCAAGACCTTGTCTCAGAACCCGCTCTTGGGGAAACAAGCTATGAAATAGGCATATAATACAACTCATGACCTGACCTTTACTTTTCTCTCCAGGTTATTTTCTTCAGTCAACAATCACTTCCTACCCACACCAACCTTGTTTCTTTGGCCATACTAATTCCTTGAGTATATTGGGCACTTTCTAGCTTTACAAGACTTTGCATACTTTGTTTAAACCTTAAATGCTGCCTCTATCCCCCAGTGGTTGGTTAACCAAGTGCCTTGTTCAAACAGGTGTTCAATGAATGCTCACTCAGATTGGAGTCTGAAATGTATTCCTGCTCATGTAATTCCACAGAGAAGTCAAATTATTTCAGTTTGTTTTTACACAGTATGTTATGAGAATATTGTTAAAATTCTGAGAAGACATACAAGCAGAATAGTAACATACAGTCATTTAAACAAATTTCAAATACCTGTTTTCTCTTTAACGGGCTTTGAATTGACCAGGTGCAACCTATCAACTATGTTCATTTGGAAACAATGGAACATCCCGCTGTCCAGAGAATAAATTTGTTTGAATAGCATGATTTTTAATAAGCCAATATTAACTAAATTTTTCTTTTTACTATAAGTCAAGTTCTTTTTTTATGGCAGATTATCACATTATTATTCTTAATGTGGACTTTTTGCCAAAAATTTTCCCTGAAAGTAACAATTGCTTGGTTTTCAATAAACTTTTAAGTTGTACCAGCTAGAGCCAAAGTGATGATAGAATTAGGCTCATTATGCTTTTATTTTACTATAATACTCTTAGCAAGAGATAGATCGCATCCTAAGCATATAATTAGGGCATTTGAAGTAATCCATGCTTTAACATGATTTGAGACGATAAATACCAGTTACAACAAACATGTTACTGTTCCTTTTTTTGTTATTCCTTTTCTCTTTCTCACAACTAATCACTCATTAATAACTTGAGTTTCCTTTTTCTACAATGTTTTAATTTTGATAAGGTTAACAAAAATCCAGAGTTCTTATAGACCAGTAGTATCTATTGACCTGACAACATTTCGAAGAACAGGTGGTCTTCTTCTTGCTCTAGGGTCAAAATCCACTAGTGATGTTACTTATACTATAAACTCACATATTTGATACTTCTTATTGAGGCAGTTCATTTTCATATTCACATCTTTACAACGTAGTCTGGGTAATTCCCACTTATTGTTTCAGAACTCAAGGAAACGTTCCATGGCCACCCACACTACTATAGCGTACCTGTGTTTCTGTGAGCCACACGTTTCTCCTTCACAATCCATTTTAGACATTGGTAATTCTGTCTTTGATGTATCTCTTCTCCACTAGGCTACAAACTAAATAGGATCCAAACTGCATCTGTTTTTTTCACCGTTATATCCCTAGCCCTTAGCACGGCACCTGATGCATAGTCAAAAAATGCCTGAAACTTCCTCCAGGATGCATCTATGTTTATTTTTCTAGGCTACATAGAACTTCAGTTGATAACTTCATTCATTCATTCATACTTTCCTGAATTTAACTTTACTTAAACATTTATTTATTCTACAAACTTTTATTGAACCTCTGGTATGTGCTGATGGATTAGGCCTGGCACTAGTGCCTTAGGAAAAAAAGACAGAATCCATTTTCTTAAGATGGGAGAGAGGCAGATAAAAAAAATTTAAAATATTGTAGAGGAAGGAAGGAAAGAAGAAAGGAAGCCAAGATAAATAAAAAAAAAAAGACACGTGCCAAGTTCTTGTTTCTCCCTTAAGGTTTTGTTATAAAGATTGAATCTTTACCGTTTTCAGCAAGGCTTACAGCTCAAAATAAACAACAATGACTAACTACTAAATGCAGTTTAAATAGGAAGAGGAAGGAGCACTTTTCTGAGACATTTCAGAAATATTCAGAGTAGTGGTGACATAGTCCAGCCTACCTTTATGGGTAGAGGTCCCCAAAGTGGCTTTACCCTGTCAGTGGTTTTCAAAGTGTGCTCCAGAGACCTTCACCTGGGGAGTTGTTGGAAATGCAAATCCTGGGCCCCTCCCCAGACCTACTGAGTCAGGGACCACAGGGTTGGGGCTCAGCAATCTGGTTTTAACAAGCCCTCCTCGTGGTGATTCTGATGGCCACACCCTAATGTTGGGGAACCACAGGTCTAGATGCTGCTCCCTCATCTTTCCCAGTGCAGATTTCCTCCATCTGCAAGTCCTACCAAATCCGGAGCCAATTCCCACTCAGCTGGGGCTCCTGAGGCACAGGATCTGGTGTGACAGTTGCACAGCACATCGAATGGTGTGAGTTTAGATCACTAGCTGACCTCTTTATGGGCAAGCCTGCAGCCAGAATAATCCTCCATATCCTGTTCTGACCTCCTTCTGGATTCCTAGTTTCCCCTCTCTATTTTGTGTCACCAAGTTCTCATAGGTGAGCCTATTTATGTTGTACATAGACTCAATTAGTGATAAGAAAATAGAATGCACGAGTTTAAAGAGAAAGCAATAGGAATTTGGAACAAATTTAGTAGTAGATATTTTCAGCAAATAGCATGATGGTGAGGTAAGGGACATGAGTTTCAACCCATTAGAGAACATTTCTTTACTATGTCAATTTCAAGGTTTTTGACTCTAACTCTGACCCATGGCATCTTGAAAACATTTAGCTATAATCAAAATGGGAATAAATGAATCTATAGACATCAACATAGATTTCTCACTTCCTGGACTATCCAACGCAAGCAGACACACACACATACGCAACTGTTTTTGTTCTTTCATGTATAGTGTTCTTTTAAAACGTGTTTCTGAGTTGTTTTTAAGCTTTGAAAAATTGTTTGCTTTGTAATGAATGGCTTAAAAATCTTAATTTTACCACTCTGGCAATTCTGACTTTTCCCTTATTGCTCAGTTGTGGTTTTTCAAAGAGGAAAGGCTTGCTCTTTCTCAACTCAAAGCAAATAAATTTATCTTATGGTTCTATTTTGTATACCTTCTCAAAAACACATTCGATAGCAGTTCAGATGGTTTTTGAAAATTAGAATAGTAAAAGCATGGGGAGACTTTCAATGAAAAACACCTTACTTTTTGTTCGTGTGAGCTCTTTTCTACTTACTAGGACATTATTTAAAGTTGAAAAATTAATGTCAAGGCTCTCTGGAGAACACAAGTGCAACCATGTAGATAGCTTGAATTTCCTAGGAAATTCCAGAGGATATCAATCTATGAATCAGTCATTCCACAAATGTTTTAGGCATGCCTACCTTTGTGCAAGACACAGCTGTAGATTCTGGGGTGGAGTGGAGGTAACGCTTAAATTAAATGGATAAATACACATGAAAAGCCAAGTTACAATATCAATATTCATGACAGTCTGCTTTTGTACAGCTTATTTAAATTGTACTCTTCCTATGATGCAGGAAGGGAGAGAATTATTATCCTCATTGTCAAGTAGTAAAATGAGGCTGAAATTTGTAAATATCAAGTGCATTACCCAAGGTCATGAATCCTTATGTTACATGGCAAAGCCGTGATCAAGATCAGCTCTTTGGGCTCCTA
Organism: Equus przewalskii; assembly: GCF_037783145.1. NCBI lineage: Eukaryota > Metazoa > Chordata > Mammalia > Perissodactyla > Equidae > Equus > Equus przewalskii. The sequence goes on from NC_091849.1 coordinate 8,997,602, forward strand.
ATAGAGAGCTTGTTCTATGACTTTCTGTTGTCTCTTATAAAAGACAAAACAAAATAAACAGCCACAACTAAGAGATGGTGCATGATAGATTTATGAGTGAGTAATATAGTTATATCAGCAAAATGCTTTTCTCTGGCAGTGATGGTTGGAAATTCCCCCTATGAAGGAAGAATGATGCATCTGGTTTTGGGCCAACTGATCTACAGAAAAGAGCCCAGTCTTGGGGAGTTGATCTCACCAGTGGTAATGGAGGAAATGGATGTGGGGAGACCCACAATGGATCAATAGTCTGCAAGGGATGAATGCACCAGACTTTGATGGCTATCCTGACATTGCCTAGTCCTGGCCACTCATTTACAGAGATTCTTGTTATCCATCAGGGTCCAGTATGGTTAGACCTTGTGGCCACACCAGTGCTAACAACGTCTAGTCAGCTCCAGACAACTTTGTTTTTCTACAATTAAAACAATGAGGCAATGATTCTCAGTCAAGCTCTCTTAGGTCTATTGTCCCAGATATTATTCGGTGCTTCTAATTATTTTCAAACGAGGATTATCACTTTTTGTTTTCCCACATGAGGTTAAATTGTATGGTTTTGGTCCACATGCATTTTACAATAACCCTGCACAGTGAAACGCAGTGTTGTTTGTGAACATAAAAGCTATCAGACTCGATTACTATTAAAATCAGACTCTGAAATGAGAGTTCATGAGTAATGCTCAAGACTCATGAAGCGCTTGGTGTGTCCTTCCTTCCTCTTTCTTTAGAGCACCAGGCATCAGACAGTAGATGGCAGTGTGAGATGGAGAATTGAAGCCTTGGCAGCAATTTGCTTGAAACTAGCCCAGTAAAAATGGCTTTTTGACTTGGAAGCATTTATTAAATGAACCTTCCGTCAGAGTTTTGTCTGGCAGCCAGGATCCCGCCCTGGAAGGCACTGGCAACCCACAGGTGCGGCTGAGTCAATGCTTTGTCTGAACTGGGGCTGCTGCCCTGCTCGGAAGCAAGGTGGGGAGCATTTGTGCTCAGTTCATTGTCACAGAGCCAAGCAAACTGCCACTCAACCAGCTTGGCACTCCTGTGCCCCCTGGCAAAGTTAGCGCCTCCCCTCATCGGCCTCTCTGGGAAATCCATTGTCTTTAACTGTAAAAGTAGAAGCTTTGATACATACAAAAGGTTAATGGTGCTTCCAAGTTTTACTTAATCTTCACCTTCCTTTCTGTGTCAAACTCCTTAAAAATCAGAGGCAGGCAGTGAGGGGATTTCCAAACTGAAACGCAAACTCTTACCTGGGAGACTTTCTCAGTCCACCTGAAATGATACTAGTCCCTGTGTCTTATCAAATGATGGATTCCATTCAGAATTTGTAAGAAATCAGGGAAAACAGGAGAGTGTTGAAGCTGATTTGGGCTCCTTTTCTATTACAGACTCTTAGGAGCAACATTTGGTATCTGTAAGTAGTTATCTAAACTTGAATCTCTCTAGAACACTTTATAACAAAAAGTGTATTTTAAGCAGGGAAGGAATAGCTAAAAACATTTGCTTTACTCCATATTTTACTTAATAGAGAAGAGGTCAGTAATTCTGAGAGGATCCTTGCTCTACCTGTAGTAATTACAGAACTAAAACAAGGCACATTGTCAGAGTATTATAAGGTTAGTAATTTTTCTGCTTCATGGAGCTGTGTAAAAACTACATTTCCTTAATTTTAGGTGTAATTTAGTTAAATTTCAGCTCTTCTCTGATGTAGTATTCACTACTTAACCTTGCAAAGCTCCTGTAGGGGAGCAGAATTTGCTATTTCAAGGTGTGTCTCTACGACATGAGGATTATTTTGGGCTGGTTATTTTTTAAAAACTGCAGACAGGGGAGAAGCTCTGAAAACCAAGTAGAAGCTACCTTTTGTAAGAGACATTTACATTTGCAAGAGAAACCTCTGTTTGTAAGGGTGTCTCTCTGTCTCCCTCTCTGTATCAGGAAGAAATGCAATGACCTTATCTCTAGAAACTCTTATCAATGTGGAAGGCAAGGACTTAAATCTGCATAATAACCTGATTCTTGTTTACTGTACTTGTCTGGTAATCTCCCATAACTGACATGCTCCCCCCCACCCCCGAAATCCTCCTTTGTCTTTAGCTGAAGATGGTATTTAAGGTGGTGGTTTTGGCTACTCTGGTGAGTTACTCAGCTTTCCTGGGTTTCTCCCATGTATACATGTTATTAAACTTTGATTTTCTGTCATTCTGTCTCATGTCAATTAAATTCTTAGGCCAGCCAGAAGGACCTAGAGGGTAGGGGAATTGTCTTCTTCCCCCACACTCCAGTTTTCCCAACTGTAAAATGCAGATAGTAAAAGTATGCTCCATAGGGCCTGATACACAGTAAGTATTTACCATTATAGTACAGACTGATACCATAAATATTAGCCATTATTGTTATGTAGATATTGATGAATGTAAGCATATTTTCACACAAAATTGCTTTCTTCCCACTTCCCAAAATAATTAAAAAATATAGTGAATATTAATAATACTCTAAGCCAAACAAAATTAGGTAGGTAAATTTTCTGCTTAAAATAGAATGCATACCAAATGAAGTGCAGGAAAATTTGGGACCATCTATAAGAACACGTTTTCATCAATGCGCTTAAGAGGAGAAAAATAGGATGTTATACAAGTCTTCATGTGTGTGTGTACATATATTTTAATTTATTACTTAACCAATGACTTGGTTAACTGGTGAGGAAGGTACATTTTCAAGAAGAAAGGGAAATAAAGGCATGAGAATAAAGTATTTTCCAGAAGTCACATCCACTTCTTCCTTTTAATAGGCAGAGCTGCTTTTTAACATGTGAAAATGTGGGTCAGAGCTTGAAGGATCAGGGTGTTTGGGCCATGGAAATAGTAGTCACCTTCATAAAACTGAAACCTTCTTTCAAGAAAGGTGTTCAGTGAGCAGAACTTATGTGCATCAGGAGGCAGAGTAAGTGTAGAGGAGTTGACCCAGTGAGTCATATTAAAGTATCAAGAAGTTCTTTCCCAACTCAGCCTTCATCCCTTTTTTTTAACTTTTTTATGTTTTCATGTTTTTTATAACATATTTTTTTTTTACTTTTTCCTATTTTCCTCAAGTTGTTTTTCATTTTGTTTTGTTTGGTTTAAACTAACTTTTCGAAGGCAATATGTCTGAGCTCTTCTCCTGGCTCTGCCATTTCCAAGCTTTGAGATCTTGGGTGAATTTCTGAATGTTGCCCTGTCTTCACCTGTAAAAACAAGGAATAATGATGCCTCAGGATCTTGTAAGACAAATTAATAAAAACACACAATATCCTCCAGCTCAGTGTTGGGACATGGTAAGCTCTCATTCAACAAAAGCCAGAGATAAAGGGGTCATTTGACTTGACAATTACAGAATTAAAGAAGTATGGAATAATGGCTGAAAGAAGCTCAGAAGTAATCAAAGCTCCTTATTTTACAGCTATGGAAACTACTGGCTGGAAAGATTAAGTAAAGTTTGATAGCACTCATTGTTTTAGTATTAGTTCTCGGGGTTCTCCAGAGAAACAGAACCACTAGGAGAGAGACAGATAGAGAGATATAGATTTATTATAAGAAGTTGGTGCACCTGATTATGGAGGCCGAAAATTCCTAAGATGTGCAGTTGCATGCTGTAGATTACAGTCTGAAAGCTGACAGGCCTGAGACTGAGGAAGAGCCCAGGTTTCTGTTTGAGTGTGAAGACAGGACAAGACCAATGTCCCAGCTCAGTGCAGTTAGGCAGAAGGAGTTCCCTCTTATTAGCAGGAGCGTCAACATTTTTGTTCTGTTCAGACCTTCAACTGACTGGACGAGGCCCACTCACATCAGGAAGAGCACTTGGCTTTACTTAGTCTATTGATGCAAATATTAATTTCATTCAGAAATATTATCACAGACACACCTAGAATCATGTTTGAGTAATATCTGGGCTTCCCATGGCTCAGTCAATTGACACAAAATTAATCATCACATGGACGTAAACCTAGTTTATAATGATGTTTAAGCTTTTAAAGCAATCAACTCAAGAAAAATTCAACAAAGCCCTACTTGATATACTTGCTGAAGTATATTATCCTTCACATACATAATATCCTGAAATGTGTTATCCTTGCTGAAATATTTTATCCTCAACGAGTTTAAACTTTTCTCTTTCTAAGATAAATTCACATTCTCAGGCTTTGAAAATGCTACTTTGTTAGTAACTTTCCTAGGGTTTTGGTTTCTGTTATATGACCTTAAAGCACAGCCGTTCCACATGCATAAGGCCAACCATAGATTCATACACAGATCTTCCTTGACTTACACTAGAGTTATGTCCTCATAAATCCATTATAACTTGAAAATATCCAAAGTCAAACATGCATCTCACACCTAACCTACCGAACATCATAGCTTAGTCTCGCTTACCTTAAACGTGCTCAGAACACTTAGGTTGGTCTGTAGTTAGGCAAAGTCATCTAACACAAAGCCTGTTGTATAATAGAGTGTGGAGTATCTCATGTAATTTATTGAATACTGTGCTGAAAGTGACACATAGAACGGTTGTCTCATTGCAGAATGGTTGTAAATTGTTCATCCTCTTGATCACGTGGCTGACAGGGAGCTGCGGCTCCTGCCACTGCACAGCATCAGGAGAGAGGAATGTAGGGCATATCCCTTGCCTGGGAAAAGATCAATCTTTGAAATTCGAAGTGCGGTTTCTACTGAATGTGAATTGCTTTCGCACCATCATTGAGTAAAAAAATTGCAAGTCAAACCATCTAAGTGGGGGACCATCTGTATAGGGACTTCCTTTAAAATTCCCAGTTTCTGCCTTCTTAGGATTGTCTCTGCCTTGAAGTGGCATAAAGAGGCAGTAGCATGCTATGTTCTATCCCTGCTAAAATTCTGGTCACTAATTCCAATGTGTCGGGATGGAAGCTGTTTCCCTCCACCAAAAAGCAACTCAATCCTGACATTATCTACCCTGAGATGGCATCAGATCCCACGGTTAAGGGCTCAGTCCTACAAGACTGCCCTCCGGTTCAGATGGCAATCACAAGCCTAGGTTGTCACCTGTTCTTCTGACCCACAAGCTACAGATTAGAGATGCCCATGACCTCCTCCTTGGAATTCGGATGCCAGTCACGAGTCCAGGTTGTTACCTGTACTTCTGACTCACTAGCTATAAGTCAGGTCCCTGAAACACCCTCCTTGGGTTCGATTAATTTGCTAGAGTGGCTCACAGAACTCAGGAAATCCATTGACTCACTAGATTACGGATTTATTACAAAGGATATGAAAGGATATGAATCAACAGCCAGATGAAGAAATGCATGCGGCAAGGTAAATGGCAAGGAGCGGGGAGCATCCATGCCCTCTCTGGGAAGTGTGAATCTCTCATTGCTTCTGGGTGTTCACAAACTCGAAAGCTCTCCAAATCTTGTCGTTTTGGGGTTTTATGGAGGCTTCATTACATAGGCGTGATTGATCAAATCATTGGCCATTGGCGATTGATTCAACCTCCAGCCCCTCTCCCCACCCTGGAGGTCAAGGGGGTGGGACTGAAAGTTCCAACCCTGTAATCGCAGGGCTGGTTCCTCTAGCCACAAGTCTTCGTTCTTAGGGTTCTTAGGTGTGGTCTAAAAGTCAACTTATTAACAACAAAATACACCTTAATTGCTCTCATCACTTAGAAAATTCCAAGAGTTTTAGGAGCTCTGTGCCGGAAAGGAACAAAGACTAAGTATATATTCTTAGTATAGATCACAGTATCCTACCTGCTGTAGGGAAAACTCAGAACTGGTTATCTGCCTTGAGAGAGCTCTGGAATGAGAGTTTGGAGAAACTATGAATCTCACCACTTTGCTTTGAGAGCCCCATTCACCAGTAGGAAATAAGTGGGAAAGGGTGTGAGTTCGGACGTGCCAGGAGAACTAACGTCATGGTGATGTTTGGGCAAAGGGAACCTGAGCTACAGCCAACAATCAGCAGAGAAATATTGCCTATATTATCAAAGCTAAGCAGACGATCAACACATATTTAATTACAGGACCAGAGTGCACATAACTGAAGGGTCTTGGGGGCATCTCAGGGCCTTGAACGTAGTTCTAGATTCTTTTGAGGAAAGAAGTCCAATGCCACACCGCTTAATACACGATGATATCACCTGATAAGAGTGGTGGCCGACGTCTACATCAAATTTACTGGAATATTTTCTCCTCCTTTTCTTCTCAATTACTGTCAGTAGCATGTTGTGGTTATTAGGCTGTATTCTTTCAGTAAGTATCTTTATTTTTTTATTTTTATTTATATATTTACTTATGTGTTTTTTTGAGGAAGATTAGCCCTGAGCTAATTACTGCCAATCATCCTCTTTTTGCTGAGGAAGACCGGCCCTGAGCTAACATCCATGCCCATCTTCCTCTACTTTATACGTGGGACGCCTGCCACAACATGGCTTGCCATGCGGTGCCATGTCTGCACCCAAGATCTGAACCGGCGAACCCCAGGCCACTGAGAAGTGGAACGTGTGAACTTAACTGCTGCGCCACCGGGCCGGCCCTTTTCAGTAAGTATCTTTACTTTAAGAATTTTTAATTTTTCATGCTGTTTACAAGTAATACTTCCTACTGATAATAAAATGACTTGAAGATCTAAATATATATCTTGACATTTTGAAGTTTTTGATCATATTTCTGCTTAGTTTGAAGATTTATTGCAATTAAGAATATTGTCAATGGAAATTTATCTGAAATGTTTAAGGGCTTTTTCCCGATGAGTGATATTTAATTTAACCCATTAAAAGTATCTGAGTATCTATTTAGTATATATTCTGCTATTCACTTTAATTCTAAGCATTGTTAATTTAATCATATCTATTAAGTTTTTTCTTTTGGATCTCATAAACAATGTGTAAGTAATATTTGAATTTGTTTTTAAAATTCACCCTGAATATATCCTTAAATTAGATTGAAACACTTTAGAGTAAATCTTCGAATTATACTAAATACTTTTTAATTGAAATCATTTAAACTGAGATAATGCTAAGGGTGATACTATTTTTAATAATTTCTATAAAATTGATTTCAATTTTTTTTAACCAATACCAAGTTTGGTTCCTAAATTAATGCTGTCAATTAAATATATGCACTTAAAATAAACTTTGTTGGACATGTAGAACCAAATGGTTCTCAAGAAATTATATAAATATTTATATAATCATACTTTATATTATAAATAATACCTATATTTATATTATTGATTTACAATTTTCAGAATTTTCACTAACTCCTCTCATGAATATTATTGTATACTTAATACTCAAGAGTCATCATCTTTTCCAAACTCCAGACTTAAAACAATGAATAAGACATTGTTTGTGCCTTCAGGAAGCTTACATTCTGCTACTGTAGACAGGTAAGTAAAGAAATAATTATGATCTGAGAAGACCAGTATTATCATAGAAGTATAAATAAAATATTGTAGACACAGAGGAGGACGTTACAAATTCTACCTGTGGAAATGGAGATGGCTCAAGGAAGGCTTTGAAGATAATTTAGTATTTTGAGCTGAATTGGAAAAGATGAGGAGTTGTTCAGGAGAGGAAATTGAGAAAGGGTATTCCAGGGAAAAGAAGAAGCAAGGGTGTAGAGCGGAGCAAGCAAACAGGCTACTGGAAAAATGAGGTATAGATTAGGAAATAAAAGGAAAGAGCCAAGAATTAAACCTAAGATAAAAAGACCAGAGCCAGATAGCAGAGGGTCTTACAAATTATTCTAAATATTTACAGCCAGAAGTTTTCCTCTCAATTATCTTTCAGCAACTCTAAGGGGGAGGAAATGCAAATGATCTCAAGTTTATGAATGATCACCTGGCTAAAACATATCCAATGGGCACTGGTCTTTTGATTTCTGATCTTGGGCATTTAAACTACACTGCAAACAATCCTAGGTTTATTTGAACCAGTGTTCCAATAAGTCAAATAATAAAAAAGAGTAAGTTGCAAGAAGCAGGGATTTTTGTCTATTTTGTTTACTGTTTTACTTCCAATTCCTGAAGCAGTGCCTATTTCCAAACCAGTGGAACCAGTGAATAGCAAACATTTATTGAGTGGTTATGAACTATCAGAAATTCTTTTAAATGCCGTTATGTAGATTAAAGGATTAAAGTACTCAATAGCATAAAATTGTGCTATATTTTTGGTGCATTATTTTAGAAATTATTGCTGGTCAAGGAAAGAGTGATATGATATTGAAAGTTCTGGATAATATCATTAAATGTGGTCCTAATGACACATTTTCTTGAGAAGAGTAGATTTATTTAGAGAATGAGGCTTGTCTTCAAATATTTGAAAACCTATCGTGTAAAAAGGTACATCTATTTTGGAGAATAATCTCGAGAAAGCTTACCTGGGTTCAATGTGTGGCTACTATAAGGAGTTATATTTTCACTTAATATATAAAGGAATTTTCCTACAATTTGATTTAATCAACGATAGAACAAGTTAACTTGGGATGAAAAAGCTTCTATTTACAATAGTCACACAAAAGCTTGAGGGCCGTTGATCCTACAGAATAGGTTCATTCTTTGAATGACAGATTGAGCGATACACCATCCAGAGCTTATGAGGCTATTAGGAAGCTGGTAGACCAGTTGGATTATTTTGATGCAAGTGAGTAGAGTACCAGTATATTACCATGTACGTTTGAAAGAAGTTGGCCTGTTTCAAATCAGCTTGGTACATCAATTAAAGAAAAAAAATCTCTTTGGCTTTTTCTCAATATCCTTTCCAAGTCAGAGCAGATTATTCATCGTTTCCTTTAATGTCTGCTATACTGTTTATGAGGAATGACTCAAGGGAAGTTTTTCTTAATTTGAAACAAACAGATTGCTTACATGTTGAATGGCTGGCTGATACTTAGAGATTTCTGAGAATGTTTACTGCTTGTCAGGTGTTGTGTTACCTGAACTTTTGGTGACTCATGAGAAGGGACAGACATTGGGTCATGAACTCTGGCTACTGACTTTCAGATCACTCTATGGTTGATTATAAATTTACTGAGAAAAAAAATCTTAGAAAGCATGGAAGCAACTGATAGCTCAGCAAACCATTAAATGGCAAGGAAAGCTCTCCTGGCTTAGGATATTGTAAGGGAATGGTTACACCTCCGCATCTGGAGCCTCTCTTGCAGGAGGCTCTGAGTAAAAGTCGCATTATTTTTCTGAACAGGTATACAGACTAGGGGTTATGAAATATCAAGTTTGCATCAGATCTTCTTTCTTTGTTTCCTGTTTTCTCATTTGAGATCTTATTTCAGAGACCACTGCTATCCTGCTCCTGTTCTTGGTTGAAGGGAATGGAAGCTAGATGGTTTAACACTGATGCTGTAAAATCATGTGGACACCTCAGAGACGGTGACGCTAGGCACCTTTTCTACTGTTCTCCACATACACTGCTGAACATAGGACTTAGGATTCCTGCTCAGGCCAGCTGAAGCTCAAGTAACGACAGTTGTTTTCTTGTATTAATAGAGTGTGGAAAGCTCAACAGATACCCAGCCAGAGAGGTAGACAGGCCTTATGGTTTAAGTCTGTCCGACTTAGTAAATGTCCCCATCTTCTTCAGTGCTTTGGGAAAGCTCTGTGGCAACTTTTTTTTTAATTTGGAAATCCAATTTTTTTTTTTAAAGATTTTATTTTTTCCTTTTTCTCCCCAAAGCCCCCTGGTACATAGTTGTATATTCTTCATTGTGAGTCCTTCTAGTTGTGGCTAGAATCCAATTTTTATGTGAGGAAATTTTGAATTCTTAAATTTCTTCCATTTTAGACTCTAATCAAGATATAAAAAGGAAAAATGGACCTCTGATTAAAAAAGTTGAACAAGACTTCTAGTTAGATCAATTTTTTCATGTTCAAAACCAGAAGCTATAAACTCTCAGGTCATTAGAGCAATGGACTTAACAGCTGTGTGATTGTGTTGAAGGCTTATGGGTGGAGTTGTGAAAAGACATTTCCTGGGCAAAAAGATTAGACAATCAGCAAACTGAATAGTACGTCTACAAATAGAATCTTCACTCATTGGTTCCTACAAGCTATCTTCTTTATTTTTCAGACGTCACATGAATATTTGGTTCTATTCTAGATGTGATTGCAAATAGATCTACAGCTACTTTTGGAGGGATGAGAGTGTTCTTTCATGAGGACAGTTTTTCTAAAGTTCAACATTGTTAGCAAGTGGTGTAGTCAACAGGGCAGAGAGCACGGATTCAGTACACACGGGTTCCAGGTCCTCTCTGCTCCTAACAGCCAACTCAACAGGATATAAATCACTACCTCTCTGGGCTAGTTTTTTCATCAGTAAAAAATCGAAAGTGAACCTTAATCTTCCTGCAAGCTCTAACCTCTGTTCTATATTAACGATATTTTTGTGAAGCAGTAAAGTCACTCCTTGAGAATTAAAAAAAGCATAAAAGAATGTGCTTAGCCTAAGTAAAATTTCAAATAAATAATGTCTTTCTAAATAGCAAAGTAATATCAAAATACCCTTGGAGACACATTTTCACAAGGTTTGTTTGGTTTGTGGGGTTTTTTTTGCTGTACATTTTAAATAAAACTCATTGGTAAAAAAAATGGAGAATGTTAATATCCTTTCAGATCATGTTATTTTCTGAAGTTATGATTGAGGCTTGACAGTTTCCTAAGGCTTTCTGCTTTAGCCACTTTTAGAAAGTTTTGTTTGCTTATTTCAGGTTTGTTTTCATAGGCTATTCATCCTGGAAAGGAAAAGATGGAAAAGAATAGGTAATTATCTAGATAAAAAGCTTCCCCTTGCCCTCCTAAATATTTTAGTAGTTTCTCACATCTTCTTACTTTTTCAAATATGCCAAGGATCTGTCCTCAACCTCTCCTTTTGTCCACTGTGGGACTGAAAGCATCATTTGGGAATGGCTGAAAGAGAGCCCCTCCTACCTGCTCTTGAAGGAAGCCACAGTGCACGGGTTTAAGCAAACCCATGCACTCGATTGTGCTTGGTTTGGCCTGAGAAGTAACTAACAAGCACGTGGCCTCCCACTGTTTTCCCTGGGAGGTTTTCTGGGCCACCTATGTGGCTGTTTCCTCTTAAATTTAAGTTAAGTTCTCTCTATTCCCCAATCCCCAATTCCTCTTTGGTAGTAAGCTGTCGCTCAGGTGCATACTCTATTTTGCCAAACCAGAGGCTCACCCGTGTGCTGTCGCGATAGGTTTGAGACACCTGGTGATCTGTCACGATTATCTCATGCTGGCACTAACACCCCTTTTCTCTTCCTTAACTCTCCCAATTCAATCTGAGTTCACATCCTGACTCCCTGCATCTGTTTTCACTATTTTGAGAACAAAATAATAATTTCTGATCCCCAGAGGGGTCAATTATCTTCGCTGTGCTCACCATCACATATTTTCTTTCCAAACCAAGCTCCCATTTTGCACTTGGCTTGTTGATGTCATGGTTAGGGGAGGAAGGAAGGTTGGATTGGAGGCAGAGGGGAGGCGAGTATTTTGAGTAGATTTGTACAAATCCGTCAGTGCACCCGGAAAAACTGTACAGTAGGGTAGACAGAGTATAGGTATTAGAATCAGAAGCTAGCATTCAAATCTGGGCTTTGCAGCTTATTAGCCCTTTGCCCTTAGGAGGTCACATAACCACTCTAAACTCAGTTTCTTCATGTATAAGATGTAGACAATAATAACAATCTTATGGGGTGGTTATATGGAACTGGGTTACTCATATCCATATGCCTCCTGTGTTTCCTTAGGCTGAAGACAGACAAGAATGAGGCAAATGTGACTCATTTTAAGACACAACATAAATGTAACTTTGCCTGTTAAAAGCAAGAAACTAGCAAGAAGAGAATGCTAGCTCTATTACTTATCAGCTGTGTGACTTGGACACGTTCAGAATCTGTTTTTACATAAATAAGTGGTGGTTATTAATGACTGGTGTAGCTGAAACTGATTTGTATAAAGCAGTTGGCACGTAATAGGTGATTACTTGTTAAATATGACTATAGTGGCACCTCTATTTGATTTCTACCTGGTTGTGTCGGTGCCTGCCGCTGAATTTGAGTTCCTTAAGGCCTGGGTAATACTTCCTGCATTACTGTAGCTCCATTACAATCGCAGTGCCCACCAACTATTGGCTGAATGCATGCACCCTTGCTGTCTCATTCTTTCCTCTAGAAATACTGCTGCATTGACGGCTCTCAGTGTCTCCAGCTGACATCCAGGTGTCCACATATTTACGTCTTCAACTCAGCGTCTCTTCTAAGCTCACAGCATCCTCTGGCACTTTTGCATTCTTGGTGGCTCTTGATAGTTCCTGAAATTAAAATGAGAAGATTTAAAACATTCCCCATATTTCCTTTTATTTTGCTTCGTTTCCTCCACTCAAAGGGATCTCCTTTTTGGTTCTTTAAGCAGGGCTCATGTATCTAACTGTCCACTTGATGGAAAACTAAAGTTTTGGTGCAAGGTAAACAATAGGCTGCAATGGAGAAATATAACTCAAAATAAAGAAAAAACCAGGCTGATTGATTACCTTAGCTCACTATAATAGAAATTAAATTGTTGGAATAGATTTAAGCTTTTGAAAAAAAATACTGTTTTTTGCATTTTGGCTTGGTGATTTTATGGTACTGCTTTGACTTTTAGAACAGGTTGATCGCTTTTCTGGTGGGAGAACATGTGCAAACAAGGAAATGAGGAAAATATTCATGAAGAAAATCAAGGACGTTTAAAAAGAGATGTTAAGTGGACAGTTTGTCTCCAGTTCTGAAGCGTTCATTCATTTGAACTGGGTTGTACATTTTTGGGATTTCAGAATGTCTTCCTCTCAAGTAGAATTAATATAAGAACTGAAGCTCTAAAAACCTGGGTAGTTTTCATTTGCATGTTTTTCTTCAAAGGACTTGAGTTGCTTCAATTAATTACACCCCCCTCCCTGCCCCCCACCGAGTTCCGTTTTCATCTGAAGCCACATGGCAAAGCTGTAAATGATTCGTGCAAATAAGAATCCATCTCCGGGGAAGCCTTTTTCAAGGAATGCCTGCTCTCTCTTCGGGAGTGGCCAATCACGTGCTAGGTTTCAGCGCTGCAACCCCAAGAAAGGAAGCTTGTCTTGTCTTTTCCCTTCTGTTTCAATATTAGCGTCAAAATATCCCATTTTACATATATCTGAAGAACAAGGCAAGACTGTGAAAAATGCATTTCTATTAAAATGAAAATGAAAAATTGCCTATTTCAGAAATTCTGTTGGAAGCATATTCTGTTCTATCTTAATAATGCTCGAGGATATACAGACTGTCTTTCCTTTCACTTAGGTGTCATCAAAACTCAAGCAGACATCTTACATTAGGCAATCTTTCTAGCTATTGTTGCATTTCAATTAAGACTATATTTCATAAAAACGGGATCAGAGTATATTCAACCTCACGATGCTTCATTATCTGCCTCTCTATGGAGAAATATTTTCCAAGACTCAGATAAGATTTTACATTATAAACGAACAACGTCGAATGCTGAACAAATATTTAATACAGATCATGAGTCTTTAATTTTTGGCTGTGGACAGCACATCTATTCATGACAGAAAGCCTCCTGCATTTCAGTTTCCTTTTGATTTGCAAACTGAAATAAATATCACAGTCCTGTAGGTATTTCACTGGGGCCCAATATCTGCCCAGGGCATCAATTTAGATTTGTCACTGAATTTAAAGTCAATACACAGTACATACCATAATGGGCTCTAGGACAGGCAAACTGGGGTTCAAACACAGGTCTGCCACTCAGAAACTCTGAAAACTTGGTCAGCCTCCTTATCGTCTCTGGGTTTCAGCTTTACCATCATAAATGTGTATACTAATGCCTACCTTGCTGAGTAGCTTTGAGAATTAAACAGTTTATGGTACATAGAGATGTTTGACTGCGCAGGGCAGACAGTACCGTGTCAGAAATGTAAACTCTTGGCCCCAGGCAGACTTACTAAATCAGAAATCTGGGAGGGGGGCCCAAATACCCATGTTTTGACAAGGCTTCTAGATGATTCTGAGACATGCTCAAGTTTGAGAACCTGGCCCAGTGTCTAACCAGCTATATAAGGGCATTTACTGACTCAAGTAAACAGTGATTTAGAATTATCCTAGAAACTCACTAAACAAGGCGGCTCATACTTTTTTGAAAGTCGTGATGGGAAGAACAATCTTATAAATATAGAATCTTCAGATACAGATAAAAATAATCATTATTGATAGTTTATTATCTTCTAGGGCCTATGAGAAGAGCAGTATGCTAATTATTTTATTAATTCTTACAACTTCAAGAGAGAGGCACTATGAGCAACCACTCTTACTAAGCATATAACTAGGATTGCAGAGGCTGACTGACGGAAGTGGAGGAGGCCTCTCACTCACACAAATTTCAGAAACCTTATGCTTAACTAATCTTGGAAAAATACTTTACGAAAACCTGATCTTTTTTATTTTGATGGAATTGCTGAATAGACATTCAGAATTGTATTCCAATTGTTTCTAGTTTTTAATTTTTTAAACAGCTTTGTTGAGATATAATTGATATGCAAAAATGCACATATTTAATGTATACCATTTGATGAGTTTGGATATGTGCAGGTATTTATGAAACCATCACTACAATGAGAAAAAAGACAAATCTGTCACCTTGGAAACTTTCTTGTCTCTCTCTCGTTTTTTTACTGATGAAGATTTGCCCTGAGTTAACATCTGTGCCAATCTTCCTCTATTTTGTATGTGGGTCACTGACACAGCACAGCTGATGAGCGGTGTAGGTCCGTGCCCAGGATCCGAACCTGAGAAGCTGGGCCACTGAAGTGGAGTGCACAAACTTAACCACCATGCCACGGGGCCAGTCCCTCTTTTTTGTTTGCTTGTTTTTGTTGTTGTTGTAAGGACAATTAACATGAGATTTACTCTCTCAAAAAATTTTTAAGTGCGTAATACAGTATTGTTATTGTATTCTAATTTTTTAAAAAAAATCACTGCTACAGAAAGTTTTCCATGTGCAGTCTTCCTTCTGATGCTGCATCATAGCAACTTTTCTCAGTTTCCTTCTGAAATTTACCATGGTTTCTGTTGTATGTCAGTGTTTATACACATCCACACACATTTACACATGTGTGCTAATATACATTTATATATGCTTGTATGTGTAAACTTCTTGAGGGCAGAAATCACATTTGTCTTATTCATTCTTTGTAGTTCAGTGCTTAGAAAAGTGCCTGGCACATAACTTGAGCTTAATAATTACTAATTTAATTAATGAATGAGTGATTGAATGCATCTCTACTGGTGCTGGTAAAAAATATCAAAGATGAACAGCTTTAGAAACCAAGATCTTTCTTTTAGTCCTGTTGAACTGAAAAAATGGTCACTGAACCTCTATTTAGAAAGCAGATATATTCACTTTAATATTTTTAACATTAACATGGCCAACACACCCACAAGTCATTAGATCATTGTGACATTCCTTTCCGCCATTAATCATAGAGATATGAATTTTGAGGTTGAAAGGACCTTAGAGAGCATCTCTAATCTCTCCTTGTGCAGATTGGGAGTTTGGGCCCAGGAGTTAAGTGACTTGTTCAAGGTTAAACGCTGGATAGGTTTGAGGCTGGAAGTGATGCTGAAAATTAAGCTTGGCAGATTCCTGACCCAGCACTTCTCTCAGTCCAGCCTGTCTTCATATAATTGTATCTTGCATATATATATATATATATATATACATATATATATGTATAGTATACATATAGTATGTATATATAGTTCTTTGCCTATGCATGTATACAAACATATATATACACACACACACATATTTGTGTTTGTGTCAAACTTAAAAATGCATCCATGCCCATTGCAAAATAAATTTCTGAAGTAACCTGAAGCCAGGAGTTCAGGTTATTCACTGATCACTGAACATTTATATTTACAACAAACATAGCAGATTGATCAGGTAGAATTGGCAGGAAACAGGTTAAAGCCCTCTGGTGGCATTTGCCACTGTCACTATATTCTCCTAATAAGGGGATTGTATCTATTTAAATCATTTACAGGATAGTCAATAAAAGGCATTCACATTAGAAGGACTTTTTGCAAAATGGAAAGTATGTTTGGAATACAGAATGATTAGTCAAAAGTCTGCCTTAATTCTTTTTCTTTAAAGAAAAAGAGAAAAATAAGATTTTCTTGTTTGTTTTGGGTTTTGATTCTGTGTAGAAACTTGATTTCCTTTTGAGGACCCAGGAAAATAGGAAGATCATGTTTACATTCCAAGACAGAGAGGAAAGACCTTGTTGAAGGCTGCTCTTTACTGCACTGGTACAAAACGGAAACTTGAAAATTGGCTCTGCTGCTTCCATTAGAAGAAAGGAATTGTCAATTATCCATAATTAATATTTACTGAGGACTCACAGGGGTTGTAGCAGGTATGAGGGAATGTCAAACACACCCACAAAAAGTTATGTTATTTCAAGTTAAATATAGATTTGACTGCAATGTTTTCCCACTAGTACGGTATTTTTTCATTCCTTTAGAAATCTAGTTATATATTTTTAAAGAAGGGTTGACTGTATATTCTTTAACTTGTTTCTTTTTTACTTCTCCCTGCGGCAAAAAGAAGCAGCGACAACAAAAATAAACGTTTTTATGATCCTGCTGAATCAAGATACTAAAACATGAGTTAAATGAAGAGGCGTGGTGGTTTTAATGAAGAAAAATAAAACAATTTAAGCGTTGCCAGGTGGAAAATGAAACAATCTCTTTATATGGAATGTGTAGAAGAGGATGAGGCACAGGGATGCCTGGAAAGACAGTTTCCAATGTCAGGGATTTTTTGCCATGGTCTTTGATCTGCAGTCCAATTTCTGTCTTGGTCTAAAAGAAAAAATGAAGAGGAAAACTATTACTCGTTTTAATGAAAAAAATCCCAGTGAACCAAGACTGGCTATGGAAAAACAATCCAGGAAAAAGAGTGTTGATTTGAAAAAAACAAACCAACTTTAACAAAAAAACCCCTCTTTCATACACACACACAAACCAACCCCAAAATATCACCACCACCAAATACTGAAAATTCTATCTGAGGTTATACTATTATTTAATATCCTCTGAGTACCTTTTCTTTTTCGTGAGTAGGGCTTTTCTCCTTTTTGAAGATTAGCCATTGGTTTTATCTGATAATTTTATTATTCACATAATTCAACTTCTAAAATTATGTTAAAATCATCTGCTTATGGAATTCGACCCATGGGAACACTTCCCCTCGCTATTTTGCCGTTAGAATGTATTCTGCCTTTGTTGCATGGTCTGGCTTTTACAAGCGAAAGCCACATCGATGTTAAGGAAAAGGAGCCAGTAGCGCTGTTGCCTCTCCTTGGTGACCTATGGCAGACAAGGCTGACTCGGGAGGGTATCCTGTTACCCCCAGATATGTAGGAATTCTGGATAAAATAGAGCCTAGTCTTTCTAAAAAAAAAGTTTCCTGAGCTCAAAAACATGAAAGGGAAATCTTGAGTTGCCAGAAATGAAAAGGAAATTCAGAGTCAGAAAAATGAGCCATAGTTTGGGTGAGATGTTTCAGGGGTATCAGGTAGGATGTTTTTCTTAAGTCTTTGGATTTTAATTCCAATGGAGACCAGGGTCTGAGACAGTCTATGAAACTAGGAAGGGCTATTTTATCTTTTAACTGGGATCAAAACACCAAATCTAATGTCTGGGAAGTCTTCCGGAAGCCGTACATCCACCTTAGGCATAGATAGAAACAGAGTGCTCTGTGAGAAACTAGAACTCCAAGCCCACTGTGACTACAGGTGAAAAGGTTCAGTGACGTGACCAAGAAACTAAAACTGAAACCGAAACTGAAACTCTAAGAAACACCAAAAACCAAATGCAACCGATAGGAAAACCCATACTCCTGGGACTACAGGTAATAGAGAAATCTGAAGAGAAACAAAAAATAATATTAAAAATGTTCTTAGCTGAAGGAACAGACACTGCAGATATTATGGAAACAAAGAAAGCATATTAGAAAAATGAGCTAAATAGAAATTTTAAGAGTGAATTTCAATTTAAAAACTTAAAAGTGAAAAATACATTAAATATATCCTTTTGTGCGTGAGATGGGCTGGGGGAGAGGAAACCAAGCTAGTATTTAGTGAAGAGTGGCGCTTACCCAACAGACCAACATTTTCTGAATTGAGGGTTTTCCCCTTATTTCTATATAAAACCATCTAGGCAACAAATTTATTAAAGTTATTTCTTTCCTTTATAGCCTTCAAATACTAAACTCTGATTTCTCGTCACTTCAATCTGTAGCATTATTCCTAAAGCAAAAAAAAAGAGAATTAGAAGTCAGAAGATGATGGCGCTATTCTTCCTCCTCTCTCCCAGTGCTGGGTATCAATTCTGGAGTTTAATTTTACCCTACTTATAAGCTGTTATCATTTCATGGATACTCACAGAAGACATGAGACTCATTGATCAGAGACAAAGGACTTTATTACTCACGACACGGCAAACAGCATGAACATTAGTATATTTGCCCCAGTTCCCCATACCCCCAAATTTCATGGGGTGATGCAGAGGGCCTAGACGTATGCCTGCAAATGCAGTGGGCTGCATTATAGGAGAGGCACTGTAAGCTTGGGGAATCCACAGTTTTGTATCATGCAGGGAGCAATCCTGCTCTTTGTTCTAAAGGAGGATGCTACCTCATCCCTCAAGGTTTCTCGCAGCAAACATGGTCCTGTGAAATAGCCCTGGTAGAATGGCCAGAGTTTTGATCCTCAGCATACCCAGCAAGATGTGTAGGACCTCCAGAGACCCATGGAGGGGACTCTCCCACAGTGGGGACATTACTTAACTTCTTAAACTCTTAGTGCCTCAGTTCTTACCCTGGTTAAATGAAGCAATACAAATTAGATATCTCCAAAAATTGTATCAGCTCTAACATTCTATGAATCTTTGTTGATAAAAGGTTATGTTCTGATATAAAAGGCATGGGTTAGAACCTGGAATGGAATCTCAGGCTTCTGACTCCAGTGTAGGAAGTAGATGAGCATTTGTAAGATGGCAGATCTAGTAAGGAGAAGGGATCAAATAATTTAAAAACATGTTGGTACAATTAACAAAGTCAAAGCCATGAAGAATTGAATTATAACAGTCAAAAACAGGGATTGATAAATTTATTTAAATGTGAGTTGTGATTTGAATGTACACACTCTGATAAATTACTAATATTACTGAATATTATCCACTTCGGGACCTAAAGATTTACCTCTTCGTTACTCTGATTAGTCTATTTTGCTTAATGTGAACAAAAAGGATAGATATTTTACTTTGTGATGATAGCTTATCCAGTAATTTTTCTGGAGTTATTTTGCAAAACATATGCAATTTGTTTCTTTACAGCTTATGAAGCTACATGTTCACGCCACCATCTTTTTGCTATCTTGATGTCCTTCCTAATGACCTACTTCAATTTTCGCGATTCAGAAAGGTCTTTTTGTCTTGAGAAGAAAGCTTTGGTTGTCCCATTCACAGACATGTACTCTTGTTTCACCCCTCAATGCCAAAGTTGTCATCCCTTCCTCCAGATTGATAATTCAGTAGGACTTGTGTATGATGAGGAGCTTCTCATAGGTCCAGGGTTGTCCCTTTGTCCTGATCTTCTCTTAGAACTGAGAATGATTTCTTCTTTTACTCTACAATGCTATGAGAACATGCTCGAGAGCTTATCACTCATAAATTCCTCGGACATTGTTTTTCTGTTCTTTTCTAATAATCAAGAGAACTGAAATAAAGCAAATCTGACACTGCATGTCCTTGTTATATTATGCTCATTTCTATATAAAAGGTTTCTGCACCACCCAATTCAGATCTATATTGCAATCAGTGTTAGACAACTCTCTCTAGAATAGCTATCCTGTATGCAGTTGCCTCTTTTCTGCTCTTTTTCTGTTGTTTTTCTTAAGGCACATGCCAGCAGTCTGCTTTCAGTTCCCCGAATACTCATTTTGCTCATAGGTTCACTCTGAACAACCATAATGTTGTTTTCCCCGGACATCAATAAATCTGATATATTTTGACTATTTATCTCGCTGGCAATAAATATCCTTTTACAAAGTGCATTTCATGAATTAGCTCAAATTACATTTGGGCTGCTTCAGAGCTGCGGAGAAAGATGCCAAACATTTGATACAACTCCACATTATATTTAACTTCAGGGGAGAACAAAACTTCTGATTCTCTCATTTAAAGTAAAGGTGAAAAGTCTCATTTTTTAAATAAATATGGAGCCATTTATTTTGATTTGTCTGTCACTTTTATTAAAGAATTTCATGGTGATGTATGTTTCTTGAAGATTAGGTGGGAATCGAAATGAGCTTATGTGTTTAAAAGTGTACATTGTGCATCTTTTAAGATGGTTTATTGTCTATCATTGATTAAGAACTATTAGAATGAAAATGAAAAATTAGGAAACACTGGTCCAAGATGTGGCCTTAGCACATCCTACCTTGTCTCCTTTTATGCCTGTCTTGTCTTCATTTATTTACTGGGTTTTTTTTTTTTTTGGAGAAAGATCAGCCCTGAGCTAACTACTGCCAATCCTCCTCTTTTTTGCTGAGGAAGACTGGTCCTGAGCTAACATCCATGCCTATCTTCCTCTACCTTATATGTGGGACACCTACCACAACATGGTGTGCCAAGCGGTGCCATGTCCACACCTGGGATCCGAACCAGCAAACCCCGGGCAGCCGAAGCAGAATGTGTGCACTTAACTGCTGCACCACCGGGGGTCCAGGCCCCCTTATTTACTATTTTCTGCCTCACTGCAGACCATTTTAGTTGATAATACCGTTATAGTGAAGTTGTTTGCCAGTTGGAAATGTAAAACTTGCTCTCATTTTGATATATTTCACTGCAGAAGGGCTTAATAATTTCTCCTGCCCAGCTTTTTCTGTATATGTCTACCAAGGTAGTGCTGTGGGAAATTCTTTTATGAATAAAACTTAGTTTCTGAATCTGGGGGAAGTGAGCTCTGTGTTGTTCAGTCAAGCGACTGATTTTTCTAGTTAATCTTTTTCTGATAACTAGAGCACCCAAATCAAACATTAGCCAGCAGGCATTTCCCAGAGAGGAAGAACTAAAAAATGAGTTCTTCATGATCTAGGATGTACTCTTTGGAATTCCTAAGACTTTTATAATAATCAGTATTTTCTTTCCTTTCTCACCATGATCCTCGCACATAATGACAGTAATGGGCTGTCAAACTTGAATATGAGTCTGCCATCTCCTTCCAGACATGGTAAAAAGCAAGCAATAAGAATCTTGATTGGTTTCCTTATAGTCAATCAAGTTGCATGCTGTGTTTTTTCCCCAGCAAATTGATGAAAATTTGTTGAGCATCTACCATGTGAAAAGCACTGTGCTCATTGCCCAAGAGGAATCGAAGTACACGTAATTCACGGTCCTATCTACCATCGACTTTGCCAGGCTTGGGAGGTAGGGGTCTCTGCCTTTTACCCTGTGGCTTTGTTTAAGGACAGTCATTCTGTTCTGGGAAGAATAAACCAGTCCTTTGGGGATGAGACTTTAATGATCTAATTGAAGAACTCTGTTTAAGAAAACAATATTCATAGTAGAGATAGCTGTGTTCTAACCATCTCCAGCATCTTTGCATGTCGTTTTTGAAAAACAGAGACGAGCAAAGCCTGAGGTCAGGGATATTTGCAGTTGGTCACTGATAAGACTGAAGGTCATTGTGAAGGAGTCACTGGGGCCCTTGGGCACACTCTCTTGCTGACTTTTTTTCTGGTATAATTATTGAACGAATTGAGTAATGTTTATTCTTTTTCTATTGTCTGGAACAGTTTATGTAAGAATAGTCTTATTTCTTTTTACGTGTTTAGAAGAACTCACTCTCAGCCTGGATATTTCTGTTTGGGAAGTATTTAATAGTGGGCTCAAGTTCATTTGGAAATATGGACTATTTGGATTTGCCATTTCTTCTTGTGTTAGTTATTTAATTGTGTTTTTCCAGGAATCCATTGCATCAAAATATTCAAATTTATTCGCACAAAGGTATTCACAATATCCTACTTTTTAAGTTTTTTTAAATATCCGTAGGATTGTTGTGATGTCCTCCATTTCATTTCTGATATTGGTAACATATTTCTTCTGTCTCTTTTACTTTACCTTTCTTGCCTTGGCTTTATCTCTTTTTTATTGCTTTTAGTTTCTTTGGATTTAATTTGGTGTACTCTTTTCTACTTTTTAATATGAATACTCAGATAATTGATTTCAGCCTTTTCTTTGGCTATCACCATAAATCATTTATATATACTTTATAACATATAAAATATAATATTTATATCTATATATTTATTACACCATAAATCATTTATATATACTTTATAACATATAAAATATAATATTTATATCTATATATTTATTATCTATCCCTATATTGATATACAATGAAATATATATTTGATTACATATTTATAATTTGATCTATTTATATATAGTGTATTTATATTTTATGTAAATGCATATATTAGCAAAGAAACTACAAATCAATTATCTAAATATTCATATTAAAAAGCATTATAATATATACAAATGTTAGAAGATTTAACATATCAAAATGTGTGTTATGCAAAGAGAACTTTCATTTTCATCCATCGAAGGTGAAGTTGCCTTGAGTCAAGCTGCAGTTTCGGTTCTGTTCCTTCTAACTCTGGTCTACCTGTCTCCAGGGGTTAGTCCTCCAGAGGTTGGGGTGTTTACTGAGGTCGCAAGTCCTTGGTGGGTTCCGACCTACAATATTTATTTCCTCAGCCTTGTAAACTGCTGAAAACTCGGGCTGATTTTGAGAGTGCCTCAGCTTAGCTTCTTAACCTCATGCCTCACAGCTAGAGAATTTGATGAAGACCTTGAGGAGAAAACAAATCACTTCTTGCTCATCTCGTGTCTCCAGATTCTTGTCCTCTCAATTATGGGCTGCCTTGGAGACCCGGAACTCCAATTTTTGTCTCTCCATTTTCGTGAGACTGACAGAAACTCTGCTGACCTTTGTGCCTCCTGGCCCAGATCTTGCACTCAGATTTTCAATCTTCCACCCAATGCCAAGAACAGCAAATGCCCCAAGGTGAAAAGGAATCAAAGAAGTAGGTGCACCTCTCCCTGGTTCCCTTTTCTCCAACATTTTGGCCCCTCAATTTCCAGTTGTCTCAGCAGCTTTGTGATGACGTAAAACGTATTACTTTGTGTTTTATTTGACTTTTCTAATTGTTCTCAGTAGCGGTACCCTTGCATTGCGATATGCTCAACAGAGCCAGTGGTAGAAAGCCTGACATGACTGGTAAAATTTTTCCCTCAGCATTTCTGAATGGTATTTGCAGTGTTAAGACATCTTTTTAACTAACAAAAGGTGATTTTATTGCCTTGTTATTATAATTTGGCTGAATGTTGTGTTATACATGATGATAGTGAACATGCCTTGTCTAAGTGTATAAACATGTGTCTAGAAAACTTATTTGTAGGTAGATTTCAAAATGTGATACATCCTCACATTTGTAAAATCCCAACCCACGTATAGCAAACCATGCTAGTTATAGGACTAATTTTATGAAAACTAATTTTTATTTAAAAAACACATAAAGAAGTTTTTATTTTGGTTATTATTATTGTTAAAACAATATTATTGCTAACACGCCCTATTTCTATTCCAGCATCACACTTAACAAGCAATATATATCCCAGTCATTACACACTTGGCACGGTTATATCCAAATTATTTATTTATGCTATATTAACATGACAGAATAGGAATAGTATAAGAAAATACTCACTTTGATCCGGATTTTTAGTATAATAATCTATGAAATCTACTTTACTTATATAAATGGGATATCGTTCCCAGGCTCATTGACAAATTTTGAGAGCTCCAGAAGAGTGATAATGGAGAAATCAATCAGATTTTCAAGCCAATGAGGTCTGAACCTGGAATTTGCAGGTAAGGTTCTCACGGAAAAAATTAAACAGCCGTATGTTAATCGAGTCACTAGCAAAGCCCCACCGCCTTTGTGTGAAAAATATTGATGGAGGCTGATTGATGGGCTTCGTGGATGGAAAGAGAAACAGAGTACGGGAACCACATAGATCAACACGCGAAGCGAGGCTCATTCATTAGGAAGATGTAAATAAAATTGTACTGTTTATATATGCTGCCTGGTTTGCTTCAAATATGTTTTTACTTTAATATATTTTTGAGACTTTCCATTTACATTACAATGGAAAAATATATGCTTCAACATTACCTATATGCATAGAAAATAGAGGAGGGGGGTAATTGTGCACTCGGTTGTTCCTTTAAGCCAGTTAAACACCACCCCAGGGAGGGGAGTCTATGCTCAGGCAGGCTTGCACTACGTGTTCATTCATCAACACACACCTCCTCCTTTTGCTATTTCATTTGACATCATTGGGGAAAATGCAAGCAATTTAGCTATTAATACAGCTTCCACCACATTTTGAGTAAAGACTACATGTCATTATTACTATTTATGTACCCAATCAACCCATATTGACATATTATGGAGTATCTACTATCTACAGAACACTGTATAGACGTTGGGGACAATAAGAGGAGGAACTTAAAGCTGGCTGTGTCCACTAGGGACCCATGCATGCTCTATATTCATATCAAAACCCCATCTTGGCTCTTAAGGAAATTAGAACCTAAAAATCCTCTTTTGAATCTTTGGTTTTACATACCCATTCTCTCTAACATATGGTGTCATTCTTCATCACCAAAGAGAAGCAGAGAACTGAGGCCATTAACTTCAATTTTGTCTAAATCACAGGGTCTGTTTCTTTGGCCTCATTTGTGCGTTGAAGGCCTTACCGCAGGGGGATGTTTAGAGAAGTGGCAGGAATGATTTTTTCATCAAAAGAGGCAAAAGAGGTTTTATAAGATGCTTTCACTTTGTAAACAGGGATGTCTGTGACGCAGCTTGCTGAGCCTTTGCTGGTGCGCGCTGCTGCCGTGACTGCTGCTCGGTTGAAATTTCCACTCCACCACGTGGGGAAAAACGGCCTCTTGTTTACAAATGTTCTTTAGCTCTTGTAAAATTGTGGTCTGACTGAGTGATTTAGGCAAGAAATTAGAAAGACCAGAGAATGGGTTTACTGGGTGGACTAGAGCTGGAAGGATTTGACTGATAGAGATACTGTTCATTACGTTGATGTCTAAGAAGAGACCATGGCCTGGAAAAGTAACTAAGTAAAGGCGAAGGGTATAGTGATGTTCTAGGCTGTTGGTGAGTCTGAGTTGACACATTTGGCAAGTGAAATTTGCGTGAGTTTAGGTTTTTTTCTTTATTAATTTGAGTTGTTGGTGGATGGCCAGCAAATGACTAAAAGTGTGAGGAGCACAGGCAGCGGACAAGCTAGTTCATGAAGTTTCTGTGGCAGATGAGAGATGCACCATAGTTTAAGCATTTACAGATCATTTAATTTAATAAACACTTGAATCGAGCTTAACTGGTGCCATGCTCTGTGCTAAGTACTCTACAAATATTAACTAAATAACAACTTGAGTAGATCTGTTCTGTCATTGCCCGTATCTGCAGGGGGGAGACTGATGGATCAAGACGTTAAGTAGCTCCCCCAAGGTGCACGGCCAGAAGGTCGCAGAGCCAGGATTTGACCTGGGCGGCCTGCCGCCAGCCTCAGCGTGCTCTGCATCGCTCCGCTGTGCCTCAAGAAGAGCCACTTCACTGAAAGTGAGGGGACGGGGCTTGAGGGCAAGCGGACCTGAGACCACTTCTCCAGGACTCACCATTGTGGGAGAATTAGCTCAGCTTTGGTCTCAGGAGTGGGAAAAGAATCCCGAAAGCGAATCCTCAAGCATCCACTTTAGAGGGAGGGGGTTAAAATGAGATGTGCCTGGAAAGGGGGCCCATTAAAGGAACTATTTGAAATTGAGTACCTACCACTTGCCTGATTGCCCGGACCTTAGGTCCCTGGCATTTTGACTTGGGCTCTCTTGTGGGAGGAGCACTGCAAGACAAGTGGAATTGAAAGAGTAAAAACCCTTTACACCAAAAAAGTACAATCTGGGAGAGCATCACCCGTCCCTGACCTCGGAGAGGGGCAGTGAGGCAGGAGCTGGTGAGAGGCATTAGGGAATGCGCAGGCTCCCTTCTGTGGCGGCTCTCTGACGCACATTTCTCATCAGCTGGCTTCTCCGAATCTTCCCTCTCCGAGCTCCCTTACTGTCTCGTCCATTCAAACGACTCTTCCAGCTCCAAGGCCTCTCCCGGGGCCAGCCACCACTCAAGCACTCCTCCAGCCCCTTAAGACCGTCTCTGTCATCCACACAGCCTGGACTTGACTTCCAGGCCACCGCATCTACTTTTTTAAACAAAGGTATGGATAATTAAAAGTGCTTTTTCTAATTTTTTACCTTACGAAGACAGCAACTAAACTAAATCCACTGAATATAAAATACTAAATATTTGGTGGTTAAGTAAATAATAACAAAAACAAAACAATGTCATTTATATTATCATTATTACTATTACTGCTGCTGTTATTATTATTATTCAATAGCTAACTTTACAAATACTTACTAAAAATTGTCAGATATTTTATGGTTAACCTTTACAATCACCCAGGATGATAGGCACACTCCCCATGTTTCAGATGAAGAGACTAAAAGTACAAGAGTTTAAATAACTTGTCAGAGGTGGGAGGTGGGTTAGCCAGGATTTGAACTCAGATCTACCTTATTCCAAAGTCTTTGGTCTCAACCACTAGGTTATACTAGTTCAGACATGAATTTAATCATAAGAATACACACCCAGGAGATATTGGTCATTAAGTAAAATCGTTTATTATTTCTATTTATATGAACCTACTTTTCACCATTGCTAAAATGATGATGAGAACTATCTAGGTTCAAATTAGACACTGCTTATGAAAATGTCTTATAAACTATAAAGTGTAAATAATCACAAAATACTACAATGATGGATTGACAGTGGCCATGGAAGACAGAGGGTGGAAGTTCACATACCTGTGCCTTACAGGTACACATATCATCATTAAGTTACAGCTTGCCTGAGTGGATTGGCAAGACATTCACAACCAGTCAATTAACACACTGTAAATCCACATGCAATCCATACACCTTACGTACTAGTGTGGAGAAAGCAGACAAACAAATTTTTAATGGAGTATAAGTTTAAGAATGAACAGCCAAGGAGTTGGGGGAAAAAGAAGAATGTAAACTTACAAAAAGTGTTTCCTAATCAGTTAACTGGTCAAAACTTTGGTAAGAAAGTGGCAACTGATTTCACTAATTCATAAGAAAAGTTTTGAGATATTTTAAATTGTTCGTTGATTTAACAAGTGAGAAACTCTTGGACCTCATAGTTTTCTTGCCAGTAATTGATTTAATTAACTTTGAACAACTCTGTTGATCATTATGTAGTTTGTTCTTTTCTCCAACTTAGAAAATTCCTTGGACCATTTAAATTCAATTCAAAATTTGTATACTCTGATTTTATTTTTTTAAATTTATATTTGAAGAGTCAAAATCTACTACTCATAGAAACATATAAAATCCAATGGGAATTTTAATACAAACGATTTTTATTCATACCTTTGGTTTTCTGGAACAGCACTTGAAGTTTCTAGTGAGTACTGGTCAGGGACCTCTCACCAAAGGTTATCTACCTGTGTCTAGCCCAGTTCCTTTGCTGGCTGGTGAATCCCGCATCAATTAGCTTGACTCCCTTCACCAAAGTCGAGGAGGTAAGAGATACAGGCCTCGGGAATCTGCGACAGCAAATAAGCTATGAATGCTTGCTTCTGTAGCTTGCCAAGCTGAACCTGACCTAGTAAAGCCCTTACTTCCCTAGTAACAACCATTTTCGCTTGCCACTTTCCTCCTATCTCCCCTCTTTTGGGTGGCGTAAAATGCCTTTCCAAGCAGAAATTAGTTTTTAAGTTGTTTTCTGCCAAATCCAGTAAATCTCACAAATTTTGACTGATGCCTGCTAAGAACAAATAGTAAGAGCAGCATGTGAATCAGAAGATTTTCAAAAAGGGATTTTGCAATTAGCATGTGATCCTGTTTCCTTCCAGCAGGTAGTAGAAGAGAGAAACATCTAACAGTGGGGTTCGTATCTCATCAAATATCCAGCCGAGCAAAATGACTCCTTAGAATCTCTGCTTCCCTTTAAGTCTTGGGAAGAACTGGTAAGTTTCCCTCCTGGGCATGGAGGAGAAAGCCGCCTTTTTCCCAGACAGCAGCGAAGGCCCTGGTGACTGCCGCTTTGCCCAGGGCCCCTGTGAGGCAGGCAGGTGGCCAGCCCTCACGTAAGGCAGTCCGGATGCTCAGAGCGCTGCAGAACATGCCGCGAACAGACAGACAAGGGCAGATCTGGAAGCTGCATGTGGAACTTTATTCCTTGTAATTCTAAACCGTGTTTCTTTGATTCTTAAAATCCTCTTCTGAAAATGTGGTGAGTCACTGCCTCCGACCGTGGCTTGTCTGTTGGAACACTGTGAAACTGCTTGGATCATGGGGGAGCAAAGGAATAAGTGCCATTTTGGTTTTAATTAAATTTTGAAAAAGATTCAACCATATCCTGCTTCTTCCTTCCATCAGGGATCCTACAATTATTAAATTAGCCTGGCGGTGTCTGCTTTCAAAATCATGAATTGTTACCAGCAGATAATTTCTCTTTTGTATTGTTGGATATTTTCTTGGTGCATTTTACGGCTATCATCTTCGGCAGAGCTAATCTGGTTTTCTTCAGCCACAGTTCTGCTCGTTAATCCATTTATGGATTTTTGCATAGTTTCTCTTTGGATGGTGGATGAGTGTATTACCTAGGAGGTTTTCTTTCAAGCCAGTTAGTAGAGCTTGTTCCTCGTTTTTTTTTCTCCCTATAGTACGTGTTTGAACCACTCTTGCACGCTAGCCTTTTGAAAATTGATTTCAGGTCCTGGCTGGGATTGTGTCAGATGAACGTATTCACACAATGAACGTATTTACGGAAAGTTTGTATCTTTAAGTTGATATACTTACCTTTTTTAAAAAATTATTTTTCCTTCTCGGCTTGAAATTTATCTACACGTTATGTATCTCTTTGTCTGTGTCTAGTACCATTCTAAGCACAGTGAAGGATACACATACATGCACACGTAGAAACACGCATACACACACCCAAGCTGAAAATATGATACCATTTTTTGATTCTACCAAATATTTAAAGAAAAATTAGCACCAATTCTTGTCAAACTTTTCCAGAAAATCGAAAGAGGAGGAAACATTTCTTAACTCACAACGCGAGGCCAGCATTACCTTGATACCAAAGCCAGACGAAGACGTCGGGAGACAAGAAAACCACAGATCCATATCCCTTATGAATAGAGACTCAATAGTCCTCAACAAAATACTAGCAAACTGATTTCAAAAGCATATTAAATGGATTATACCACATGATCAAGTGGGATTTATCCCAGGAATGCGTGGGTAGTTCAACATGTAAACATCAATCAATGTAACACACCACATTATTAGAATGAAGGAAAAAAATCTTGTGATCATCTCAATTGATGCAGAAAAAGCATCTGACAAAATCCAAGACCCTTTCATGATAGAAAACACTTAACAAACTAGGAATAGAAGGGAACTTCCTAAACGTGATAAAGGGCGTCTATGAAAAACCCACAGCTGATATCACACTTAATGGTGAAAGAATGAAAGCTTTCCCCCATAAGATCATGAATAAGACAAAGAAATCCACTCTGGACACTTCTGTTCAACCTTGTACTAGAAATTCTAGCCAGAGCAATTAGGCAAGAGGAAGAAATAGAAGCCAATCAGATTGGAAAGGAAGAAAGAAAGCTATCCCTATTAACAGATGACGTCATCTTATGTATATAAAATCCTAAGGAATCCACCAAAAAAAATCAAACTATTTGAGCTAATCATTGAATTCAGAAAAGCTGCAGGATGTGAGATTAATATACAAAAATTGATTGTATTTTTATATGCTAGCAATGAACAATCCAAAAATAAATTTAAGAAAAAATTCCAGTTTTGATAGCATCAAAAAAGAATAAATTTAACCAAAGAAGCCCAAAATTTGCACACTGAAAACTACAGACTACTACCGAAAGAAATTTTAAAAGAGCTAAATAAATGGAGACACATCCTGTGTTAATGGATTGGAAGAGTTAATATTGTTGAGATGGCAATAGTCCTTAAATTGGGCTATACATTCAATATAATACCTATTCAAATTCCAAAATCTGGCTTTTTTTTTTTTTTTTTTTTAAGGATTGGCACCTGGGCTAACAACTGTTGCCAATCTTCCTTTTTTTTTTTTTTTCTGCTTTATCTCCCCAACCCCCCCCGGTACACAATTGTATATCTTAGTTGCATGTCCTTCTAGTTGTGGGATGTGGGATGTCGTCTCACCGTGGCCTGACTAGCGGTGCCATGTCCACGCCCAGGATCTGAACCCTGGGCCGCCGCAGCAGAACGCGCAAACTTAACCACTTGGCCACGGAGCTGGCCCCAAAAATCTGTTTTTTAAATACAGAAATAGACAAGCTGATTGTAAAAGTCACGTGGAATTGGAAGGGACCCTGAATAGCCAAAACGGTCTTAAAAAAGAACAAAGTTGGAAGACTCATATTTCACAATTTCAAAACTCACTGCAAAGTTACAGTAATCAAAACAGTATGGTACCAGAATAAGGATATCAATGAAATAGAATTGAGAGTCCAGAAATAAACCCATACATCTATGGCCATTTGACTTTTGACACATAGGTCAAGACGATCCACTGGGCAAAGAATAGTCACTTCAACAAATGCTGTGGGGACAACTGGATATCCACGTGCTAAAGAAAGAATTTGGACCCTTATCTCACCTCTTCTACAAAAATTAACTCTAAGTAGACCCATGACTTAAACATACGAGCTAAAAGTATAAAACTCCTAGAAGAAAACATAGGGATATAACTTCATAACCTTGGAATTCTTAGATATAGCACCAAAAGTACAGGCAACAAAATAAAAAATATATATGTTGGACTTCATCAAAATTAAAAACTCTTGTGCATCAAATGACACCCTCAAGCTAGTGAAAAGACAAACAATAAGATGGCAGAAAATATTTGCAAATCATGTATCTGATAAGAGTCTATCGTCCAGAATATATAAAGAACTCTACAATTCAGCAACAAAAAGATAAACAACTCAATTTAAAAAGGGGGCAAAGTTCTTGAATAGACATTTCTCTAGAGAAGGTACAAATGGCCAACAAGCACAAGAAAAGATGCTTAACATCACTTGTCATTAAGAAAATGCAAATCAAAGTCATAATCAGGGTCAGCCTGGTGGTATAGTGGTTAGTGTGCTCCACTTCAGTGGCCTGGGGTTCACAGATTCGGAACCCCAGGCGTGGACATAGCACTGCCTGTCAAGCCATGCTGTGGCGGCATCTCACATAAAATAGAGGAAGATTGGCAACAGATGTTAGCTCAGGGCGAATCTTCCTTACAAACTGCCACCCCCAAAACCATAATGAGATACCACATTATACTCACTAGGATGGCTAGAATAAAAACCCCCTGAAAATCACTAATGTTGTCAATGATGTGGAGAAATTGAGTCTTTCATACATTGCTCATGGGAATGTAAATTGATTCGGCTGCTGTGGGAAACGGTTCAACAATATCTCAAAAAGCTAAACATAGAATTACCATATGGCCTAGCAAGTCCACTCCTAGAGAATTGAAAAGAGGACGTGTTAAAGAAATCCCGTATCCAAGAGAATTGAAAACATGTATTCAAACAAAAGTATATACACAAATTTCCATGGCAAAATTATTCACAACTGCCAAAACGTGGAAAGCTATTTCCAGCATTTCTTAAATAGATCAACAAAATATGTCATATCTGTACAACGGAATATTATTCAGCCATAAAAAGGAATGAAGTAGTTATACATGCTACAACATTGATGAACTTTGAAAATATTATGCCCAGTGAAAGAAGCTAGACACAAAACTCACATTTTTGTGTGACTTCATTTACAAGAAATGTCCAGAATAGACAAAGCTGTAGAGACAGAAAGTAGATTAGTGGTTGGCAGTGGCAGGGAGGAGGGTAAAATGTAGAATGACTGGTTAATGGGTATTGGGTTTATGTTAGGGGTGACGAAATGTTACTGAAATAGATAGTGGTGATGGTTGTGCAATATTGTGAATGTACTAGAAACCACTGAATAGTACACTTTAAAATGGCTAAAATAGTGAATTTTCTGTTATGTCAATTTTACCTCAGTTTAAAACAATTATAAAAGGGTACCGTTCTCAGGTAGTTCACAGTTTAGATGAGAAGGAGACAGAACAAACAGACGTCAAAAAACAAGTGGAGGCATTCCTGCCTTGCCCTGGCAGTGTGGAACCATAATATGGCTGTGCAAGCTGAAACAATGCAAAGAGAACTTCTGATTTTTTATTCTTCAGCTTTATTGGAGTATAATTGACTAGAAATTATGTATATTTAGGGTATACATCGTGAAATGATCAACACAGTCAAGCTAGTTAACATATCCAGCAGCTCACATTGTTACCTTTGTGTGTGTGCGTGCGTTCGGGGGTGTGTGGTGAGAACACTAAAGATCTACTCTCGTGGTAAATTTCAAATATTCAACACAGTATTGTTAACTATAGGCACCATGCTGTACATTAGATTTCTAGAACTTATTTATCTTGTGTTGCTGAAACTTTGCACCCTTTGATCAACATCTCCCCATTTCCCACTTCCTCCAGCCCCTGACAACCACCATTTCCTTTGGCTATATACCCAGACGTGAGATTGCTAGATATACTAGTTCTATTTTCAACTTTTTGAGTAACCTCCATATTATTTTCTATAATGGCTGTATGAATTTACATTCCCACCACGTGTGTAGAAGGGTTCCCTGTTTTCCACATCCTCACCGACATTCACTATTTTTTGTCTTCTTTATAACAGCCATTCTAACATGGGTGAAGTGACATCTCTTTGTGGTTTTCGTTTGCATTTCCCTGATGATTAGCGATGTTGATCATCTTTTCATATATCTGTTGGCCGTTTGTACGTTTTGTTTTGAGAAATGTCTTTTCAGATCCTTAGCCCGTTTTAAAATCAAGTTATTTGCTTTTTTGCTATTGAATTGAGTGCCTTATGCATTTTGAATATTAACCCTTTATCAGAGTCATAGTTTACAAATATTTTCTCCCATTCTGTGGGTTGCATTTTCACTCTGTATGGCAGCTCTACACAGGATGTATTAAAAAGGATGGATGTCTAGTTTAGTGAAGAGTTTATAGCTCCTGTTTATTGATCCCAGGTCTAGGGTCAGACCACTGGAGTGTGGCACTGAAGTGGACTCAGGAAACATTTGGAGTTAAGAAGGTCAAGATTCTGGATGTCCAGAGTGTTTCATGAATCATCTGCACATATAGTAATGTTCAGAAGAACGATGGCAGGATTAATCCTTGTTTATAAAGATATCCTATATGGAAACAAGTCCTCAGTAATTAACAGGATTGACTTCAATCTTTCCTTAGTTATCATCACCTGGAAGATAGATGTCAAGATGTAGCGGGTGTTCATTACCTGCAGCGTGCTGTATCAGTGCTTCTCAAACTTTAAAGTACATAAAAACCACCTGCGACCTTGTTAAAATACAGGTTCTTATTCTGTGATTCTAGAATGGGACCTGGTATTCCCCATTTCTAAAAATCTCCTAGATTGGCTGTGGTTGAGTAGCAAGGTGTTACATTTTTCAATGATAGTTTCAAATGGAGTACTTTATCCTCCTCAAATCCCATGTCCGTGGTCATAATTTGTAAAGTAGAGGAAAAGCCTTTAATTTCTTATACTATAATATAACTTATAATTTTATAAGTAAAGATTTCTTCTTCAAGTTGTCATCACAGTATGCACAGGTTTATTTTCTAATTTTCACCTGAAATAAAAGTTTATATCATAAGCTTTTTCCATGTTATTACTTAAACATTATTTTTTTATGTGTTTTATTCCATTGAACATTATATTCACTTAATTATTAACCTGTTATTGAACACTTATATTGTATCAGCTTTTGCCTATTGGTAAAATGATGGCAACTTATGAATATTTGTTTATATTTTAAATATTAATGATAGTTTTTATTCTAGGATAAATTCCCACAAATGGGAACTGATAAAAGGTGTGGGCATTATTGCGATTCTTATTTCTTATTGCCAAATTAGATTAATTGGCTATTGTATTCTTCCATCTGCAATAAATAAGTTTATTTATTGGATACTATAATCTTTTAAATGTTTGCTAACTTAATGAGTGACAAGTTATAACCTGTTTTATTTTAATTTGCCTATGATTCTTTGATTATCAAGAAGGTTAGGCAGTTTTCCACCAGTAAGTGTAGTGGAGAAGCAATTCCATGAGCTGTGGAGTCAGACTAGTAGAGCTCAAATCCTGACTTTGCAAATACTAACTAGTATTATTGAGGAAGTTACTTAACTTCTCTCTCATTCTTTCCTGCTCTGCAAAAATCTAAATATTTATGGCACCTATGTCTTGTGGGTGTTCTGAGTATTAAATCAGATAACATTTGTAGAGACCTTAGAATAGGGCTTAGAGCGTGTAGATGGTCAATAGTTATTATTATTTGTTGTTTCTAGTGCCATGGAATCGATTCTGAGCCCTAGCGACACTGTGGACAGCAGAGAGAACCCTGCCTGGTCTTTTGTGCCATCCTCTCACCTTCTGGCACTCTATCAGACAGTGCTCCACTCCTAATCATAGGATGTTCATGGCCAACACTTTTGGAGGTAGGTGGCCAGGTCCTTTTTCCTAGTCTGGAAGCTCTCTTGAAACCTGTCCACCATGGGTGACCCTGCTGGTATTTGAAATAATGGTGGCATAGCTTTCAGCATCACAGCAACATACAGCTGCCACAGTATGACAACTGGCAGACGGGTGGTGTGGTTCCCTGACCAGGAAATGAACCCGAGCTGCAGTGGTGAAAGGGCTGAATCTTAACCACTAGAGCAGCAGGACAGCATATTACTATTAGTAGTAATAGCTATATTTCCAGTTGTGAATGGTCTGTTTGTGCTCTTTGCTTGTGTGCATTTGTTACTAAAAATGTCAATACTAATTTATAATTAGAAGTCGACAACGTGGGGCCAGCCTCATGGCCGAGTGGTTAGATTCACACACTCTGCTTCAGTGGCCAGGGGTTTTGCCGGTTCGGATCCTGGGCGCAGACATGGCACCTCTCATCAAGCCATGCTGAGGCGCTGTCCCACATAGCACAACCAGAAGGACCTGCAACTAGAATATTCAACTGTGTATGGGGGCACTTTGGAGAGAAGAAGGAGGAAAAAAAAAAGAAGATTGGGAAGAGTTGTTAGCTCAGGTGCCAATCTTTAAAAAAAAAAAAGTCAATAATGGAAGCCATTATTTAGGTTTGTACTGTCCGATACTGTAGCCACTAGTCACATGGGACAATATAATTTAATTAATAAAATTAAATTAAAAATTAAGTTCTTCAGTTATGGTAACTACATGTCAACCGGCAGTAGCCACATCTGTCTGGTGGCTGTTACGTTGAACAGTGCAGATTTAGAGAACATTGTCTTCATCACAGAACGTTCTATGGGCGGTGCTGATGTAGACGATTCAGATTATTGAGATCAAAGTGTCTTTTGAACCTTGATTTATCCAATCATTTACCTTAAATCTCCACTTCACTCTGCTGCTGTAGTTTTGGCATAAATTTATGGTTCTGTTATTTGAGATTTTCAGATGTATTTCTTTAGTTTCTTAAAGTAACTCTGGTAATGACATAAAGTCATCCACAAAAAGTGTCAGGAATGGGAATTTATGCTGTTTCGATAAAAAGAATAGAGAGAAACTCAGGTGGTGGAAACAGTGTTTTACAATTTTTCTAGGCATTTTAATGGAAAGAAAATCATAAATCAGGTTACTTTTCATTTATTATTTTTCCAACAGAAAACCAGATATAAGAATTTTAGTTTCTTAACATGTTTGAAATGGTTTGTTCCTCTGTTATTTGTGTATTCTTTCAAATTATCAAATAGTGGTTTCTTACATACAGTTAACCCACAACCAACTTCGTTTTGGTTTATAACCAGGGTTTCATTCGTTCCAGTTCTGGGCACGGACATGGTACCTCTCATCAGGCCATGCTGAGGCGGCGTCCCACATAGCACAACCAGAGGCACTCACAACTAGAATATACAACTATGTACTAGGGGACTTTGGGGAGAAAAATAAAAGAAAAAAAAGATTGGCAACAGATGTTAGTGCAGGTGCCAATCTTAAAAAAAAAAAAGAAAAAATAGAACACTAGTAGTAAAAGTGAAATGCTATAGGGATTCATAGGGGGAAGCTAACCATGTCATTTGAGGGAACCAAAAAGTGATATATGGACAAGCTAATATTAGAAATGGAATTTAAAGGATGGGGAACACTTTCTCATGAAATTTAAGAATATCATTATAAACTCACGACTTTTTATGTATCCGACGCATTGCAATCCATTTCAGATATTATCCTTTTTAGCTAGCTGGAGCCCCATCTTTGGCCAGTGGCTACCCTTCATGTTGCTCCTGTGTCCTAGAACATGATCCAATTAATCTTTCATGACTTCCGTGCTTTCTTAACAGGATGTCCAGGCTTATCTTGAATATGTCCTTCCCTAGACTTGGAATCATAATGGACAACATCAAAAAATAATCTGAGATAGTGGAAAAAAGCTTTGGAAGGTAGAGGAAAGGGCATGAGCAAAGGTATCTATAAATGTTGAGGGAGGCGTTGAGGTCGGGAAATGCTTCTGCAGGTCTACCCAAAGGAGTAGAGAGCAGGTAGATTGAAGACAGGGCATGGTTGTGGGGACTTGGTTATAAAAACCATAGGCAATGATGAATTGTCTTATCATTGTCATTTAACCTTTTTAAACAGATGGATGACTTCATCGTAATGGAATTTTAAGAAGGGAAATGTAAAGACAGTGTGTTAGATGAGAATAAACTGCAAAGAAATTAATTACAAGGCTATTAAAATAAAGGCAGTAAAAGTTGATGAAAATTGCAGTAGTATTGGGCAAGACTGTATAGATGTGAGAGATGTTTTAGAGATAAAATCCATAATGCTTAGCTACTGATTGAATACAGGAGTGTGGCAAAGATTAGAAGTCAAAAATGTTAATGAAATGTGGAGCCTGGGAAAATAGCCTTTCAATAGGTATAAGAAGGTCAGGAAGAGCAATTGGACTTATGAGAACACTAACGTTTGGGACATACTAAGGTAAGTAGGTGTTTAAATATAGGTATCTAAAAGGCAGCTGGAAACTTAAATCTAAAGCTGAAGTGAGCAAAGAGAGATATTTGGCAGTCTGATATTGAGATTGCAATAAATCCATAGAAAAGTATATTAATTTAAGAGATTGTACAAAGAGAGAAAAAGACGGCTTACTCGAGAATCTTGCATAGTCATCATCTTTTAAAGAGAAGAAAGACTATAAGGAGTTGTTGAAGGAGACTAAAAAAGAGACCGTATAGAGTTAGGAGGAATGAAGATAGTTTGGTAGCATGCTGAGAAATGAGGGGTTCTCAAGGATGAAACAGTACTCAATTGAAAGATTAGATAGAAGAGAAATTGGGAAAAAGTAATTTTATTTTGCAATTGTGTGCTCCTTGACCCATGAAGGTGCAATATATGTGGAAGACCTCAAATGTGGGACTGGCCAGGAATGAGTGGTACTTGGGTTAAGAGCTGAGAGGTTGAAGTCTGGAAATCCTTGGAGACAAACAGGACCTGAGAGACGGTGCATCTGGGGTGGTTTATCACAGCAGAGCCAGTAACTAGGCATGAGCAGCAGTGACAAGCTACGTCCAGGATACCAACAGGTGATCAAGGGCTGGAGACAAGGTAGACGTGGGCAGACTCCCAAGGCAAGGAGTGGATAGGATAACAAATGTCAAGAGCTGAGACACGCCATTGCCAGGTGACATAACTGGAAATTCTTCAGTGGTCCTTTAGTGCTACTTCTTAACAGGAGCTCGTGGTTCTTAAGCACAGTAGTGGATGTAGTGGAGAGGTAGTCTGCAATAAGTGAGCAGACATGAGCAAATAAGACAAGATAGAATTAGCAGGTCTGAGTACTTTTGCAAGAAGTTTTTCAGGGAAGGGAAAGAAGAGATAGTGGCTTCAGGATGAAGGCAGATCAAGGAAAGACTTTTTAAATGAGGTTACAGGAGAATTGAACATGTTTATAGGCAGAGGAAAGGCTTCTGAAAAACAAAGGGGATATGAAGATGGAAGTGAGAGGAAATAAGGTTGGAAAGAGACAGAAGAAAAAAACAGCAAACAGAAAAATATAGCTCAAATCAATTTAATTTTCCAAGCATCGGGCACTATTTTCTCATCGGGTTTCTAAGAGGCTATGGTGTTTATTGCACTGTAGGATCTGATTTACGAGTAGACTCAAAATTTATTTTAGTAGAATCGACTGGCAACTGCCTCAGATTCTAGGTGAAATGCAGCAGGATTTCATTTACAATGGTGTCACTATTTGCTCCTTATTTTTAGGAGAGGTCCTTTGAGCTGATTTTACAGCGGTGATGCTGGGTTTGCAATGAGATGCCCATACTCTCTTATTCGATTTCCCTGTAGACCATGGGCTTGAAGTTTTGTACAGTTGACAGAAACTTTAGTACACTCGGTGGCCATGAAAGAGAGTAAAGGAAACCATCCTTATCAGAGACTATGTCAGTTGTCCTCAGGAGTGTGCTGACTTACCCACCAGGCTGTTTTTCATGAGGAAGGGGGAAGGTACCTTCCCAGGATTACACGTTAACAACTCTGGGATATGTCAACCAGAATCATTATTTAGCAGGTACCCAATTCCCAATTTAACTAATTAATTAAGTGTTATACTTAGTTCTATGAATCATATATTCCAGAGAGAACTTCACAGATCATCCTTCTTGACACTGGATTTTAACGTAGCCATGTGAGAAATCACTGTCTCCAATTAGGATGAAATATTGACCTATCCAGTTAGAATGCTTAGTTCTTTTGACAAGAACACAAATGCTGGAAAATATTTTCATGAACGAGAGTTATCTTTTTTTTCCTTAAATTTGACTTCTTTTATACCAGATGTTTCTGTTCTGAGTTTGTTAGAGAGAAAACCCTCTTTATGTTATTTGCTTTTCATTGGCTCAATTATATGTATGCCAAGAAAATCCTGGTATCAGAAATTACTCATTGGAAAGACAGCAGTTGTATCAATTTTCTCTAGCAGCTATCTAAAGTCCATTGAGGAAGTGACAACCTCAGACACTTTTTAAACTGGCTGGTAATCTATAGGAACTCATAAAGGGTATAAACTATAAAAGCTTGATGGAGCAGTATTCTTCTCCAAAACAGTTTGTTCATTTCTCTTCAGTCAGTTTGAGCTGAAGCTGCTAGTGGGGTTAATTCCTTGACTGTTCTGTCAAATGTTAGGCTCCAGTACACATACTTGTGTATATATGAACAACTGTTTTTTAATAACCTGCCAAGAAGCTATAATCTTCCATTGTGGTCCCCCTGGGATTTAATTAGAATGGTTTTCCACAGCCTGACATGTTTATGGGGCATAGGTAAAGAGACAGTTCATAAAACTGTCAATTTTCTGGGAAATTAAAGAAAAATTGGGCTGCTTAGTGCTTTGGCAATTCTGTGCTGCTGATACTAGCATTGCAAGCAATGAAATCAGAGGAAACATAACAAGATACTGATGCATTAGATATGGGTGGGTTAAAAATAATGTACAAGGGCATTTGTCAATTTGAATGCATAAAGAGGAAGTGGAGAAAGGAAAACATAAACGGGGGGGAGTCTGACTTTGGGGCGTTTGGGAACAAGGCGAGGAACACTGAACAGCAGTTTGCATCTGGAAGATTTATAATTTTCTCTAATAGACAAGATCAAGAAATGAATTCAAGGGAGGATGAAGAGCCTCCTTAGGGGAATGGTAAGGTGATGAGCAGTGCTTTCCTTTGAGGATTCTTCATTTAGACTATCTTTGTCTCCGTTAGCCAAAAGTTATTAATCTACCACAGACTCTGTGTTGAGAATCAAGGCTGTTGAAACAAATGAACCAAATGTCCTGGTCAGGCCTTGTTTTGTGCTCTACCTTTAATAAACATGCTCCCTCTCTTTTACTAGGATGTCTCTCCTGCGGCTATTCACGACCATGTCACTGAATTTGCTCAGGTACTGCACCCGGCCTGCAGCAGGAAACAGCGCAATGGGGCAGTACTACATGATCTTAAGTACTAGGCACAACCAAGGAGTGTTCTTAAGATTACTAGGGGAAGGGCTCACATCCAAGGAGGGCCTGCTTTATCTCTGAGACTCTGTTGGGCAATTTTCATGCATTTCTTCATATAATCCTCCTAATTACCTTCTGAAGTATGTATTATTAAGCTCATTTTACACATGAGAAAAAGGACACAAAGAGATGTTAAGCAACCTGTCCTAGGTCATTCAGCCAGTGAGGGGCAGAGCTAGGATCAGGGAATTATTATCTATATTTTTTTCTTAACGTTGTGTTGAAAAGAAACTACAAAATGGTGTAGTATGTGCAAAATATGTAGGTTTGAAAGAAGAGGAAGTCCAAGATTGAGGGCTAGCAAAATGGCAGTGGCTGGAGTAACAGCAAGCACCCGTATGCACTAAAAGCCCCATCTTGGCAAATCACTGGCGTGAGTCCCCTAGAAATGCTATCACTGAATGCTGTCACTTAGTACAGGCCTGGGGCTGGTAAAAGGCTGAGCTTGGAAACTGGATATCACTCTGGTGCTCTCACCTTGCTCCTGGAGAGCTCCATCCCTATCATCTGGATAGTCCAGTTCATCTCTTAGGAGTTTTATTTATGCATCCCTCTATTCATTTATTGATAGTGTTGCTTTCCAGGCATTGTGCAAAGGACTTGAGGTTCAAAATGAACTAAACACAGTCATGTCTGTAGAGGGGAAGGTCATAGATGTTGGAGATAGACTTGGATTCAAGGTTCTGACTCTGCCACTCACTTGCTGTGTGACCTTGATTACTACTTGATCTCTAGCTCACCCAGTTTCATCCCAGGAAAAGTAGGAAAAATACCACATATTTCAAAGAGGGATAGATAGTTTAAAAATATTAGTTTTATCTTCTTTTCTTCTTCCTCGAGACTTCTTAAATTAATAGTAGATACAGACAGTAAGAACAAAAACTAAGATTATAATATTAATTAATAAATGCTTAACAGAGGTGTAAACTGGACCTTAGAGGGGAATAATGGATGGATCCTGCCTGGGAGGTTGAGGAAATCTTTGCAAAACAGATAACATTTGAACACCATAAAAATAAGATTTTCTGATGGAGACCAAGGAAGAAGTAAGTATATAGGTAATGAAGGGAACATGGGCCATCCCACACAATGTGGGAGGAAACACAGTGTGTGTGTGTGTGTGTGTGTGTGTGTGTGTGTGTGTGTCTGGTACACTTGTGCAGGTGAGGTTGAGAAAGTGATAATTGAAGAGCACCAAAATCGAAGGTAGGCTGGGTCCCAGGGGTGAACGCTCTTTTACACTGACACTTTATTCTGCTGGAA
This sequence comes from Equus przewalskii, assembly GCF_037783145.1. Classification (NCBI taxonomy): domain Eukaryota; kingdom Metazoa; phylum Chordata; class Mammalia; order Perissodactyla; family Equidae; genus Equus; species Equus przewalskii. The sequence goes on from NC_091849.1 coordinate 9,039,448, forward strand.
CAAAAAGCCACTGGAGGATTTTAATCAACAAAGTTAGAAGGAAGATTTGTATAGCTTCAATGTTGCTTTAGCAGGTATTTCTAAACAATGACAATAGGTTAGTTTTGAGCCACTTAAATTATGTGTTGATGCCACTAACTCTGTAGGCAAAAAGACAAAACCAAAGAAACCAACACTGTTAATTTCAAATATGAGAAATATATAAATAGTGCCAGCAAAAGATGTAAAACCAATGAGGTGATTTGATTAATCTTGGAGTTACTTCCTGTGACAGAACCCCAGTGAGTTGTTGAAAGAAGAAATTTTGGGGAAAAAGCTTGTTGAATAATATATCTTATGGTAGAATGTCGTCTTCATTGAAAAGAAATTAGAGATTTATACCAAATCAGGGACATCATAGATTGATGAAGTTCATAGCATAGCATTTCCTAGCATCAACAATTTTGCATGACTTCACAAATCAAGAGACCTGCCAACATTGACATTATCTCCACAGTTTAATGCCTTGTAATTATAGCCTATGTAAAACCATAATTAATGCAATGTTATACTTACAATTTTGTAATAATAATAATAACTTAGGGTGCTGTAGCTTCTTCCTTGTGAGGGTCTGAAAATTGTTCATAGTCATTAACTGATTAAAATTCTTAACAGCATCCCAAGGATAAGCTAAATGGGCTGTTCAGAAGTCAATGCTCCATGTAAAGTAAGTTTAGTCTCCATTTGAAACTATTGGAAAATAAATGTGATGGAGAGGGGGAAACTAAAATGTGTTAGTTGAGATTAACCAAGGTATTGATATTAATTATTGATATTATTATTTTATATGTGTCATTTCCAGTAAGTATGCCAGGACACAATTGTCCCGATTCAGAAGGGCGAGTGATCTCCGGGGATAGTAACTCTACTATGAGTATGAGGTGCTGTTAGGAGGTCGCCTATCAGCATATGGCAAAGAATCCAGTCATTTTAAGTGAAAAGTTTTGGCCTCAATAGGTGATATGAAGGTAAAGTCCATAATATCCTTTATTATGATTCCAGAACAAAGCAGAACTTGGTTCTTAACGTACAGTTGTATTATCTGAGTATTCTACAAGTGACTCATTTGCAGTTCTCTCAGATTTGATTATTTTATTGTAATACGTGGCCAAAAAATGAATTAGATTTGTAATGTTTATAACTTACTCTGGGACACAGATAATATAGAAGCATATGTTCAAAGAATGTTACTGTTCTGAGTTCACTTCAAACAAAAATTTATTCTCCCCTCCAGAAAAAAAAGATGAAAACCTGTTGAAAGTTTAAACTGGTCAAATCTTTTACTCTGTTTTGAAAAAAATAGTTCCAAAGCACAGAGTTCTTGCTTATTCTTATATATACTTTTGACCTAAGATATTGTTATAGGATACTAAAGTACTCATCGGCACTTGATATTATTTTCCAGCAATTGGTTGCAGCAAATCGATATTGGATATGAGAATAAAACATTCAACAGACCATAACTGTTAAAGAATGGGATTTAGCGTATTTACTATAAATGATACTGTTCTTATTATTCTGCAGCCATGATACACAAATTAGGGAAGTATATTTATTATAATAAAATATGAAAATAAACTCAGGATATAACAAGTATACTCTTACACTTAATTTTTTCCATTGGTCTATTTTCTTTCTTAAGGATGAAATAACAGAATCCAGCTTGTCTGTGTAATTTTGGTTTTCTCCTCTTTTTTAATCCATTCATAACCTATCTATTTCTCTTTCCCACAGAGTACTGTATTTATTTTCATTATGTACTCTGTTTTCTCCCTCTATATTTTTTTGATCTGTTTTTTCCAAGGTTTCAACATCGTTATTGTTCCCCCTGGGAAAAGCATAAGACGTCATTAGATACGGATTTTACGTGATTTGTCTTTTAGAAGCCACAAACCATCAGAGGGAGAATACTTTAGAAGCCCAGGACATTGTATCTTTATTTCTTGCTGGATTATTTAACATCTTGTGTCTTTATCAATTTTTTCAAGTTATTAAACCACTTATTGGTTTTTATACATTCATAAAATAAAATCAACTAAATAACTGATCTCTCTCTCTCTATGTGGGTATGAATATATATATAGTACATAGTGAAAATGAAGAATGAACACTTATAGGCAGAAATAGAATAAAATAGAAAAGAATGGAAGTTAAGGAGAGATGTGCTAAAGGTCACCAGAGTAATATAGAGAATTCATTCAGATCAAAGAAAGTTGGGAGTTATTTGACAGTGTTTAATATGAAGCAGCTGCACTGGGAAGTATTCTGTAATAATTTATTCTTCTTTTGACTTGCAGAGTACTGAGCTGTCTCCAAAGAATTCCAATCATTGAATGTGGCCACCCTTTTCTGATTTCCTTCGCCTATTCAATTCAGGAGATGTGATGCGATGTGATGTGTCAATGTATGTGTGATCGAAGTGTCAGTCTCTATAAGTACTCTGCTCCAGGATCCTGGGGGAAGTGCTACAAAATGCATTTTTGGTGAAGCAGAAATAGTGTTGCCTTTCCTGCACTTCCCACGGCTGTTGTAGGTGGGAAGCAATGAATTCAGAATTCTCAAGTCGGTCAGGCCATCTTCTCAGTGAGCTTTGCCTCAGGCACCCTGGATATTGCCACATGAGAGCTATATTTCATTTGTTCTCAGATGTTTGCAGCTAAAGGGCCACGTTTCAGGGCTGAAATCTCTGCCACACAACCGACCTTACCAGCTTCTACTACCCGTTAAAAAAAAAATCTGTCAGAATTTGCTGGAATTTATTGCAAGAATGGTCTTCTGTTTCATGAGTTATCAGTGATGTGAAGCCTGGTTTTATCAACTGCCCAAGTAAAGTAATAAATTCAAGTCATTATCTAATAGTAAACAAAAATCATTAACAGGTCAGTGGAGGAACTCTCAATCACCAAAAGGTGATTCTCCAATAATATTTGTGAGAACTTCCCCTAGATAATTGTGAGAAACGGGGAAAAAAAATGCTGTAGTTTATAGTAAAAGTAATCACTGGCCTTCAAATTCATCAGTACAGAAAGTCTGAAATTTGAAAAGTATGGTTCTCTTCTCTGTGATTTTCTTCAGAGAATCAAATGCAGTAAAATTGGACAAGAGACTTGTAGATCATCTTGTCAGCCCCACGCCCTCAATTACCTCACTTTTTTTCCGAGACAAAGAAGTTAAGTGAGTTGCTTAAGGCCTTCAACATCCCACATACCCTCTCTCTCCCCAGCAAACACCTTGTCAGTATCCTCACACGTTCTTCTGTTCTTCTCTCACATTTCAAGAAGAGTCCTTTCTTGGGTGTGAAGTGCGGGGTTTATCCTCCACTGAGCCCCGCTCCATTGTCTCCTGCCTTCCCTGGATCTTCCTCCAACAATGGTCTTTCCTCCTTTCCTTCTTTAACTTCTCTTCCACTTCCCATAAAAGGAAATCAAATTGCATTCCATTCAAATCTCCCATTAGCTTGGTGGTCTTTGGAAAATGTTCTTAACATTTTGTTATGGAAAATTTCATATGTATACAAAAGTAAAGAGAATAGAATAATGAGCCCTCATTTATGCAACACTCAACTTCAACAATCACCAACTCATGGCCAATCGTATTTTGTCTATACTTCCACCCACTGCCCCCCGGTCAGATTATTTTGAAACAAGCCTCAGCTATGACATCATCTCTAGCATTTATCACTAAAATAAAAGGACTCTTTCATTAAACATAACAACAATGTCATTATCACATTTCAAAATTAACAGTAGTGCTTTAATAGCCATCAAATATCTAGTTAGTGTTGAAATTAAATAGATATTTTAATAAATAATAAATAGTAAAATAAGTAGATGTGTTTTGCTACACATTAAATCATGGCAATCAGATTGCCATTATTATTCTTATCAATGCCTCAATTGCCCATCTTTGGCTAGTGTGGGAGTCTCTTCAGGTTACCTCCTTAATACAAGCTTTAAAGCCTTTGATTGCTTTCTTGCTTTTTGTTGTAACAAGATGTCTCAGGCTCGTTTGGTACATTTCTTTTCCCAGGCTTGGCATCAGTCATTTCTCCAAAAAACACTGGTTTCTCTTAGTGTGAAATAGTGTTGAGATGCAGTAATCTGAGCACTGATGGTACTTATTGCTATGGTGTTGGTACTGGTTTCTAAGCATTTTCAATGGATAGCACTAGGTAAAAAAAAAAGGATTTTTTCTTGCCTTCATAAATATTACATCTCTAACTCACAATGAAATTTCCAGTTCTCAATAATGCCAACATAAATACTGATTTGCTTTATTACAAAATTCATGCACAATAGTCTGAGAATAACAATACCAATACTGCCACCCACGCGATGCTTAATGAAAACAGTTAAAACTTTTTCTTGACTATTTTTGTCCATAGGGTCTCTTCTACTAGGGATGTACAGTCGTGTTACTGTGAATGAAAGTCAGGATAATATAGAGAATTCATTCAGATCAAAGAAAGTCGGGAGTTATTTGACAGCGTTTAATATGAAGCAGCTGCACTGGGAAGTCTTCTGTAATAATTTATTGAAAAATCGAAATAATTATTGAAAAGTTGAAATACTGAAAATCTGAAAGTTGAAAAATGTCTCCTTTTTCTAATTGTGTCACCTTGATGCACATTTGGAGTCATCTGTTTCATTCGGTTTTAGATTACAGATTTCTTCTTAACGTTTGATTTTGGTTTATGATTATGTAAACTGTCTACAGGCTTCCAAAATAAATCCCACAGAGCAGAGATATTCAAAGAAGTCTAACTTCTACTCCTGTTCCTTCCACTTCTCACCTTTAGGTGTCCTCTTTAAAAAATTCTGGCTTATCTTTCCATTTTTAGTACTTACAGATATAAACAACAGCATCTGATACACACTTTTCTACGCCTTGGGCCATTTCTTAAGGTCTCTCATTGTCTTAGATCATTGCTACGATAAGGTTCGTAATACCTACTTTGAGAGTTTTAATGCATATTAAATGAAATAATGCGTATGACGTGCTCACTACAGCTCCTGGTGCATAGTAGGCACACATCAGTTGTTGGTTTTTCCTTCTTTCTAAACTCTGAATACAAATCCTCCCTAAACCTCAAGGACCCTCTCCCTGAAGCCAGCTCTGCCCCACACCTACAAATTTTGTGGAAGGGCCAGCTGATTTTTCAACTGCAGTCATTCTCACTAATGATTCCTCTTACAATCAATGACAAATAAATTTTCCTCAAAACCTAATTCACAGCACAAAAAAAGAAATATTAAATTCATCTTAGTGTGTTTAAAGTTTATTTTAGTGTCCCTGAACATGTGTATGTATAAATCGGAGTAAAACATCTTTGAACGTCAGACCTCATCTTTAACTTAAAGTGTTCAAAGGACCAGGGAGTCCAATTTGGGCTTCCTAAACTTCTTGGGAGGTTACAAGTTAAAATGGGGCTTTGAGCTATTCTTTGAGCAGTATGAGTGGATCGTAGTGCTATGGGTAGTATCTTCCCATTTATGTAGTGTGGTCCATAAATTCTTCCAAATCATGGAGCAAGTGGAGGGATAGACAAGTTTTTAAATGTCTTGGTGGGTATGAGTTGGGAGCTACTGTGTTTTACTCAGTCTACCTCCTTTTGCACAGAGGCAGCAAGAGCCTGCTCGCTCACCTCTTTCACAGGCATAGGGGAACAACTTACGGTCTATCTACTCACCCTCTGATAGCCCTCACTTTCCAAAGCTACACCTGAGCACAACTGTAGGCCAAGAAACCTCTGTCTTTGGCAATGACAACTGTCCAATTGCTCACTGGGTGCTATCATCACTCAGAGGGCAGGGTACGATGACACGAAGCTAAGCTTCATGCCCTTCACCTCCAAGTAACTGCTGAGAGGATGGTAAGTTTTTCAACATATTCAGTGCTTGCAGGAGACAGGACCAGGTCTGTGACCCAAGCCACTCAAGCTGCTCTGTGACACTGGGCAACTCACTGTCTCTCTCTGAGATTTGATATTCCTGTCTGTAAAATGCAACTGTTGTAGAAGGGAATTAGGATTTCTTCTGGCTCTGAGATTCTATGACTCCTGATCTAGCAGGAGCCTAATTAACCTCAGTTAATGATTATATTGGTGTAAATGTTAACATAATCCTCATTTTCTCCCAAGATTACTTTCATTTCAAATTTATAAGTATTTTTGTGTTTGGAAAGGAACTTCAATAGAGTGGGTAGGCTGATATTCATATTATTTTATCCCAGTGTGTTGGAGAGAAAGAAACTAAAAACTGTTAAGAAGGAGATAAATATGAGTAGAAAGGGATTTTTGTTGGCTTGAATGCTGAATTTGAACACTTTATTGCTCTTAAATATTCAGATCCATCACATTCCTCTTTTTCATGAAGATACTGAAATTTTCTGAAATCTCATGGAAAATATTGTATAGAAAAGTAAAAACTACAAACATTTGTTGAGCACTTACATGCTAGATGCTCTCAATTAGGTTCTCTCCTTTAAAACCATATACAAACTCTTTGTTATGTATCACCACCCCCACTTATAGCCTGTAGCTCAGATATGTTAATTACTTTGCCCCCAAATCACACAGCCTGTGTGGATATAGACAGACATTGAACTTCATAGGCTGCTATGAGCTAATAGATTTAAGGTATGTAGAAGAGTATTGAGCATCTAGTATGCACTGTAACTGTGACCTCTTTTCTTTCTTCTTCTCCTTCTTGTCTTTCTTCATGACCCAAAATCCCATATCTCTACCTGGTAAAAGACAGTTTCATGATCTCATATTCAATGAACATACTATTGTTACCCAGGTGTGTGGCTGAGGGCAAACCACTTTATCTCTTTGCTCTCTGTGCCTCTCTCTTTTTCCATATATAAAATAAGAATATTTATACATTTTTTTATGAGGACTAAATGAGTTCATATATGTAAAAACTTAGAAATACATTTGGCACATGATACACACAGCAAATAGCAACTATTTCTATTAATATATTTCTTATTTCCCACATTGGTTTTTCAGAAATAATTCTTCGATTCTTCAAAAGCTGTCATTCATGGTATTATTATAAATCAGATATATAGTAGCAAGAGAGCCTAAGTAGGAAAATAGAAGAAATGGATAACATTCATTTTTGGGGTCGAATTCTCTGATATGATGGGGCACAGAATGACTTCTCCTGTCTTCATTCTTAGAAGCTTAAAGTTAGTTTAAGTCCATTTCTATCGGTGCTTTTGAAAAGTGATTCCTCTGAAAGCTAGTTATGATGATGAGAAAAAACAAATTCTAAAACAAGATCTACTCTTCCATTTTCTCAGTGAATGCCTCTTTCTCTACTTTGGAATGAGGAGACACAGTTGAAATATGATCATTTCACCCATCCATCCATCCATCCATCCATCCATCCATCCATCCATCTATTCCATTATTTCTTCATCAAGTACTCAGAATCGCTCCTCACAAAGGAAAAAAAAATCAACCTTAGAATCACACATCTAATCCTGAAGTAGCATTCCGCTTCTTACCAGCTGCGTGATCTTGAAAAATTTACTTAAACTCCTCTGAGCCTCAATATTCACAAGTGAACTATCAGATTGATAGCACCTTCCTTTTTGTTGGCTGACCAATCCACAAATGTATGGAGGACAATACATTTACTTTCCTCCCAGAACAAGGTGTGAGCGTAGCCAAGCACAGTTTGTCTGGATCAGTATTTAGCTCCATATGCTTTGGCTCATGATTTTGTCCTGCTTTGACGAGGAACATCATAGAATAGAGAGCTGGAAAAGGCTTTAGACCTCATTCTGTCCAACTTTCTTGTTTAATGGATGAGAACATTTTGGTCCAGACAGGGTAAAAGAGACTTGCCTTAAAATCAAATCTACTCAACTATAATGCATTATATTGTTTGTGCCTTTATTTTTCACTTTATCCTTTCCTTCTTATTTCACAATAAAAATGAGTACCTTCACTTATCTATCTTTAGAAAATTACCTTTCTCTGACATTCAATATTCAAGAAAGGTGTGTTTTTTTCTAATCCACTTTTTTCTTCTTACAGTATATCTTGGGATATTGAAAATATCCTATTTTTACAAATAAATCAATAAGTTTAAAGAAATGCCAATCTAGATCTCAAAAATACACCTTATGAAACTTTATAATTAAATTATAAAGATTCTATGGAGGAAAGAGAGCATAGAAATAGGCAAGAAAAATTTTAAAAGAGGAATGAGGCAGAACTTTTTCTACAGATTTCAAAATATAATATAAAATATAATATAAAACTGCACTAAGTAAAATTATGTGGTTTGGGCATGGAAATGGAATCATAGATCAGTAGAAATAGACTAGATTGTAGAAAGAGACTATGGTTATGATAAAAATGGCATTTTTAAATCTGTGGGAAATATTTAATAAATGATACTGTAATAATTGGATGCATATGGGTAAAAGTTTAAAACCTTACCTTATAATATACACAGAACAGCCAATATATTATTAAAAAATAAAGAATTAAGGCAAAATCAATCCTATACATATGTAATGAATATTGAAATCTCATGTGCATTTAAAGTAGTGCACATATGTATGCATATATGTATGTATATATATGTATATATGTATGTATACCTGTGTATAATGTCAAGGAAGGAAATTATCAGAGTGAAGGGAAGAGGTTAAGAGAGCTTTTATTTTTTTACTCTATATTTTTAATATTTAAAATTTTAAAATTACTTTTGCAATTATGAAAGAAACGATCCAAAAACTCCCCATTGAAGTACATATTTTCTAAAAATTTTCAGCAAATTGTATGTGTGTGTGTGTTTTGTAAGTCAAATCACATTTTAAATTAAGTAAGGGAACAATTATTGATTGGAGAGTTGGAGTGCTTCCTTTCAAAAAATTGAACATCATCCCTAACCTCTCCAGTCCTTAGGTGCAGGGTTTAGAACATCTGGTTTTCTTTAATCATGCTCATTTCTATTTACCCTTGATATCTGGGTGAGCTGATGCAGATTAACCACGTCATTCCAGCTGCTGAAAGATGAGGTCTATCATAGACTCTCTTACCTGCTTCTGCTTAAGCTTTTGTTGGAGAAAGTTTTCTGCAGCTGAAATGAAGTTTGAAGACCAGAAGACCCATGATTTCCATGTGACTTAGTGGAGCGTGGAATAATGAAGTTCTGATGTGTAAATATATTCACTTTCTGTCATGTTATGTGGGTAAACTGGTATAGGTACATAACAAGGGTAGGTTAAATAAATATAATAATTAAAAATAATAGGAAACACTTACATGTGGAAGACCTTTTTTTAAAAGTGCTTTCTATGTATGCACTCATTTAATCCTCACAATAGCACTATCAGGTTGTTTTACTCATGAGGAAACTACAGCTCAAAATGGTTAATAACTTGCCCAAGTTCATAGCGCTAGTAAATACTGGTACCAGGGTTGCAGCCCAGGCAATCTTATTTCTGAGTCTGGTTTCTAATTACAGCCAATAATGCAATGACTGTTCTTGTATATGTTTTCTTATATCCACACGCACAAGGTTCCCGAAGGGTAAAATTCTTGGTCCTAGGTTGTACCCCTCTGCAGCTTTCCCAGATATTGCCAATTTCTCCTATATCTCCACATCCTAGCACTTTAAAACAACTTTTAATATCGGGAAGTCCGATGAGTGTGAAAAGGCAGATTATCATGGGTTTTTATTTGGATGAGGAAGATTGACACTGAGCTAACATCTGTGCCAATCTTCCTCTTTTTGCTTGGGTAAGATTGTTGCTGAGCTAACATCTGTGCCACTCTTCCCCTATTTTGTATATGGGACACCACCACAGCATGGCTTTGTGAGCAGTGTGTAGGTCTGCACCTGTGATCCGAACCTGTGAATCCTGGGCTGCCAAAGCAGAGCATGTGAACTTAACCACTAGCCAACCAGGCCAGCCCCTAGATCATTGTTATTTTAATTTTCATTTCACTTACAACTAGAGAGGTTAAAACATTCCTATTGGGTTTTTCTCATAGATTTGTAAGATATTTTTATATTCTGAATACTAAACCATATATTCCATAGAAATATTCCTGGGCTGTCTGTTGTGTCCCGTTAGTCTGTTTCCACAGCCTAGGGCCAACACACATTGTTATAGTCATGTGAGCTTTTTAACCATTTTTTCTCCTTTTCCTCCTCCTTCACCTTCTTCTTCTAAAACATCTTGTATCCAATAGGCCAAATCCATTACCGCTTTTTTCTTTAAAATAGAATTGAACATTGATGGCTTTTTAGCTCTTTCATACAAATATTAAGATAAAGTTATCAAGTTCCAGAAAATAAATCTGTTGCCTTGAGAGTCTGGATTATCTTGGGAGAATGGATATGCTGGTTCTAACCAGCCTGCACTTTCTGAAAATGTTGGAAGCTTTAATTTAATTAGTTGCTGAATCTTAATAGTTAATGAATTTTACTGGCTTTTCGGTAGCTGATTGCCGAAAGGGATGAACAATTTCTAATGTAGCTATGCATGGCCTTTGTCAGATGTCAAGTGCTACGGCTAAAGGTTTAGAAAGTTTACTGCTATTTTAATAAATATTAAAGTCTTTATATATTGTGATTTTAGTTGATGCTATTGTTGCTATTTCTCTGGAAGACTATATGCATTGTACATACGAGTAAGCCACACTTGGGCACTGGCAACCACCGTTTTTTTACCCAAGACCAGGTGCTTGGGATTATCTAGTAACTTATTTGGCACTGATTCGTAAACAGTTAGGTGATCTGCAGGAAGGTTCTGCTGAGCTGGGGCCAGGTGTTGCAATGCATGTTTCAAGTACTTGTTGATGTTGAATGATTCCAACTCACTGGTTAGGGTTGCATTTTAGTGTATATATTTCAAATTTATTTAGGTTTAATCTATAATTCATAGTTATAACAAATCAATTAGATACCATCTCAAATAAACAGGCTGAAAAATCAGATGAAAACCTTTGGAATTTATACAGCTTGGCTTGCTGCCTTCAAAACTCATGTAGAGAAGAAAACAAAATTATGAGGTTTGATACTTTTTCTTGCTGTTGGAAGAACAAAGGTTAGCATACACATTTCAATTATTTAGATGACACGTATTTCTACTCCTTTTTAAATTCACCTTGGGCCGTGGTTTTCAGAAACTGTTTCTACCATATGCCAGATACTGTGTTTGGCCATTTCATATCTATTACCTAATTTGTTCTTCACAGCAATCTTATAGATTTAGGTTCTTATCCCCAATTTATGGATGAAAAAACTGAGGCTTAGAGGAGTTTCCTAAGGTACTGTACCTAGATGCAGCAAAATTGGGTGTCAAATACAGTTCTACTAAATTCGAGTCTGCATTATTTCATATCATCCCATTTGTTCTTCCATTGGCTAGGAATTGAATGAGAAACAACAAAGACTCAAGGACTCTCAGGTGCTGATTCTTGAATGAGATACTAACTTCCAAAATTCAAAAAAGCCCTTTCTTTTAGGCAGCCAGTGTTGGTCCAACTCACTACTTATTATTCTGCTAATTTTGTTACTTAATTTTCTGAGAAGCCCAAATAATATGCTAATAAAGGCAATGAAATACTGCACAATCAGACATTTCCAATATTACTCGCATTGGGAGGTGATCTCATTACTCTAAACGTTACAGACCTGGCTGTGTTTCGGAGGCTTTATAAAATCCTAACTTTTAGGATTAACTTTTAGGATTAACTTTTGTCCTCCAGGCACACTCCACAAGCTCTAAATATATAGGTGGATTAGCCACATCTCTGGTTGATTCTGGCAAAGAGGAAAACTTTCCTTAAGCTTTTCACTTTACATTTTATTTGAACCTTGGGAATTGAAGTAAGTAGATTTGAAAATGAGATATTTTTGAGATAGAATAGTCTCAATTTCTGCATTAAATTTTAAAATAAAGATAAATCTCTTAAAGCCTTAATGGATTTAAACATGTTTTAAATTCTAGAAGTAGAAGGATACAATGAAAAGGCCAACACTCTTTTTGAAAATCAATATAACACTTATGTGAAAGAACCAGGGAAGAATTGGAAAGGATGGTATTAGAGTATGAAAACAAACTCTCTTTGCATATAGCAACTTTTGGGTGGTTGACTATAAAGAATAACACAAAAGGGGGGCTGGCCCTGTGGCCGAGTGGTTAAGTTCGCGTGCTCTGCTGCAGGCGGCCCAGTGTTTCGTTGGTTCGAATCCTGGGCGCGGATATGGCACTGCTCATCAAACCACGCTGAGGCAGCGTCCCACATGCCACAACTAGAAGGACCCACAAAGAAGAATATACAACTATGTACTGGGGGGCTTTGGGGAGAAAAAGGAAAAAAAATTTAAAAAAATCTTAAAAATAAAAATGAATAACACCGAAGGAACAAGGAAAATAAACCCAAGCTGACACCTGCTTTTTCTGCACCCACCTACGTGGGCTAAGGAACTTGGGGTCACAGTAATGCAAATTATTGTCCAAGTTTGCAATTTCATTTCCACTTGACAAGTATAAACTGATAAATAAAATGTCAAATAAAATGTCTAAGAAGTCAGCTTTTGAGTCAAAAAAGAGTTGTGCTGGAAATCGGTGACAGTAGTGCCAGTCCCGACTCTGTGACTTGTGGTGTGACATGAGCACACCTATGCCTCAGTTTTCTCTGTGTTGGTCAAGTTTAGGTAGGACTCCTAAGGAAGCTGCCTGACATTCCTTGACAAGTCTTCACCTGCTTGCTAAGGTTTTCTCCAACTTCAAAACAGTGGGTCTGACTGGGCACTAGCGTAGAAGGACTAAGAAATGAATGCCCCGGTCTTCTAGTTTCAAACTGGAAAGTCATAAAAAGTTTCTTTTAAGTGATCCCGACATGATGGTATTTATCTCACGAAAACGTTAGAAGGAATAACTGGCTCTCTCTTTTCCCAGAAACAAAGGGCAGATTTTAATGGACTAGAGAGGTTTCGATACAAATACCAAACGCTAAATACCTGGGGTCAAGTTCTGCTTCTGTCACATGTATATTACGCGACTTTAGACAGATTATTTAATGTCTCTCTTTCCTATCTGTAAACCAAAGGAGTTTTATTATGTGATCTAAACTCGACATCCAAAAACTAAAAATAAAAAGTTAACAAAATTCTCAGTTATTTTGTATGAAATGCAGATAAAATTTTGGCAGGATGTTAGGGTTAGCTGATAAGATGGGGGAAAGATCTGACTATATTGGAGAAAACCAAGAAATGCTTAATATTATAATTAAAGCAGGTTGTCAGATAACTGCACATATGCTTGGGCATCACTTTTCAAATCCTTCTCAGACTACAAAAATATATCTTAAATTCTCAAGATTATAATAGGTATCTATAAAATCAATTTGTTCAAGAGCCTTTCAGTTTTATTGCTGAGATTTGCTGGGATATTTTGAATATATATAGTTCACGTGGAAATTATTTAAAATCATAGGGTAGACCCTTGCCAGCCTGACACACTTTACCTGCAGCTCTGCTTGAAAGCTGGGGTATGGGTTTTATGACTCCTATTGGCCCTTGCATGTCCCAGAAATATGGGGATAATTAGTTTTAACAGTGCTTGAACAGCACATGGTTTGAGTATAGAGAAGGCAGAGTATGACTCCAGGAAGACAGACATAACGTTAATTTTTTAAAAATAAGAGCCCTCGAAGAAAGCCAGAAATAAATTCAGAGTTACTGTAAACAAGGCAGAGAGTCTTCCTCATCACAGGGAAAAGTCAGGCTCATTAAGAAGTAATTATTACCTCTGACGTCCAGAGTAGTGTGCTGCTTTCAATTAAGGTCCCTAACGAGGTGTTTCATTGTCCGTACTTAACCTAGGGGTTTAAGGGGGCAGGCTTTCTTCCAAAGTCAACGTGAATGGGAGTTCTATGTTTGAGAGTTGCAGTGGAGGAGAAGAGTTCAGGGATAGAAACACAAAAACATACACACAATTTCAGACCAGATTGTCAGTGTGCTGAATGCCCATATAAGCCATGAGCTTGTAAGGGGGAAATGTAAACTTTGTCATATGCTAATGATATGTTAATGAATTTTCAAGTTAGACAGATGACAAGAGCACTGTCTTTGTTCCTTTTCTGTTAATGCACCGAATGAGCTTGAGTAAGCAGTTTTAAGAGAAAGTTGTAAACATTTACTTTTTTTCCTATTTTTATTAGTTTCTTCTCTTGCTCAACAAATATCTTTCTTTTTTACTTTTCTCCCTTTGTGTCCTGTACCACTTATAGGATTCAAGGTGGGTTCATTTTATTTGAGACTTTAGCACACTCTTATCTTCTCACAAGATGAGAATTGATCTTCATCACCGGAAAGAAACTCTCAAGAGTCTCTAAGAGTCTGCCTGTCTCTAAGCACTTTATCAAAAAGTCTATTTTGGGCACCAATTTCAACTTCTGATACTCATATTCTTAAATGTGTTATGTTTTAAGGAAAAAAATTGCTTTTCAGTTGAATACACTTATTTAGAAAGATATATTTTATGGCTCTGCTTTTCAAAATTTAAAAATACCTCACCAAACCACACTGCTATTAAAAGAAATGAAATGGGGATGTGGCTCAAATCTAAAGTTTGCATTCTACTCTTTTTCCAAGCATATAGCTAAATTCTGGAAAACCTATAGCCCATTAACATGATTTCCCTAAGGATTTTTACCTGCTCCATCTAAGAGTAAGTGATAGTATAGCAATTTTGTAACCTCATTTTCTCCATCTATCAGAAAAGTTCAATGTCTACCAAGCACCCAAGAGATACACTAGTCCAAGACAGAGTCTGTGATCTGTACCTACTGTCAAGAAAAAGTCTAAATCTTTCTAAACGTCAGTGTATGAGAGCATCTGAGTGTGACCCATAATATTACCACCTGGTTAAAATCCATTTCCAGTTAAATTACAAACTCCTATTGTTATTCACACACGCCTCACCATGGGACTCTCAAAGTTGGTTTGAGTCCTTGGTAAGAGTTCAAATGTTCTCTAAAGTCAAATATCTTATGACATGAACTGTTAGGTCAGTGTTTGATGCAGACCCAGCCTTAGTCAGTTTCCAGCATGATGTCATGCTTAAAATATATGTTTAGTCTCTTTTTAAAGTAAATACATCAATTTCTGATTTTTTTATGTGCTATCTTTCCAATCTTGACACTTGGTGCAGTCTTTATTCTCTGTTTTTCTCTCTGCATTATTTATAGATTATAGGAGAGATGTCCTATAGGAGAGATTGGCCATTTTAATTAACCCAGTTTCTCTCTATATATTCCACATCATTTAAAATTGAAATTCGGGATATAAAATTGCTATTAAATTTATCAGGGAATTTGGAGTAAGATATTTATGATGAAAATATTTAGATTCTTTTCTGAATACACACGAAATAAATCCATGTGTACACTATGTCCAATATCTCAGTTATTTTACTTTTAATTAAGAGTTTAATTCTATTCACATATAATCCATTCCTTTAAAGGGATTCATTATATTAATCAATGGCCACATCTTCAGTTCTCAATTTTGTGTGGGTACCTAGAGACCAAAAAGCACAGAGAAAGCATGCCTCAGATATGTATCTTCAAGAATATTCCATTTAAATGCATATTAATAATCATTTCATTAAATTTCAATATTCAGTCACTGAGAGATTTTACTGGGCTCTCTCATTCTTCCCATGGTAATTCACATCTAAATTATAG
Source organism: Equus przewalskii (assembly GCF_037783145.1). Classification (NCBI taxonomy): domain Eukaryota; kingdom Metazoa; phylum Chordata; class Mammalia; order Perissodactyla; family Equidae; genus Equus; species Equus przewalskii. The sequence continues at coordinate 9,055,217 of NC_091849.1, forward strand.
GCCTTAATGCCTTTAAGGTGAGAAAAGTGACCTAACTTTTGGGAATTATTGAGAGGGTTCTATTGACAATGTCCATTATAGTCGTGGTTATAGCTGTGGAAGCTAACAGCTCAGGGGGCTGCAAATATATGTATTCTAATCCTAATTTACAGATGAGAATATGGGCACTACAAAGAGTTTAAGCTCAATCCAAAATGAATATCCAATTTTATCAATAGTTTGATGAAAGAAGGAAAGCATGATTTGAATTTCATGATCCTTCACCTTCTGATTTGTTGCAATAAAATAAGTCTGGAATTATGACAAAATATCTAAATTATTTAATACAGTATAATATACGCTTTCAAAAGAGATAGTGCTACAGTTACCAAACATGCTAATGAAAGGTCATTGTTGATGTTTGTGAAATTTACATTTGTTAACCACTTTTTTTTTTTTGGTGAGGAAGATTGGCTCTGAGCTAACATCAGTTGCCAATCTTCCTCATTTTGCTTGAGTAAGATTGTCGCTGAGCTAACGTCTACACCAATCTTCCTTTATTTGTATGTGGACACTGCCATAGCATGGCTTGATGAGTGGTGCATAGGTCTGCCCACAGGATCTGAACCTGGGAACCCTGGGCTGCTGAAGTGGAGTGCACGAACTTAACCACTACACCATGGGGATGGCCCTGGTTAACTGTTTTTAAGGATATTTTGGTACCTAAGTTTTAGAGATATTCCAAGAAAGCTTGAGTATTAGTTTTTAAGAGACTTTTTAAAAACTTCCATTTTAAATTTTTGTTACTTTTCAAGCACAAGCTTGTGACTACTTATGTGAAGTTTGAGACAACCCAAAGTAAACTCACCAAGATGCCTTCAAAATCACCTTCACGTGTAACCGTACTTACATTGGGCAACTGCCATTCTCCTTGTCTCTCAGCAAAGGCACTTGAAGCTAATGCTTCAATTTGCCCCTGGATTTCATCTTTTTTAGTCCTTTCAGGACCTCATCTACAACTGCATCTCAACCGTCAATGGAACTCCTTCTCTCTTTAAATATATTCAGTTTCCATTATCCTGAAAATCAAATAAAATCCCATTCCCTAATATTGCTACTGCTCAATACTATCATGGACGCCATGATTTCCCTTCTTTCTTTTCTTGCCAAATTTAAAAACGTTCCACAACTCAGTGATTTATTGATTCATTCATTCTTAGATACAATAACTTATTAAGGATGTTAATTAGAGATCTGATACTGTGCTAGGGCCGTGGAGAAAAATCTGTGCATATTACTTTCCTGCCACCAAGACAACTTAGCATATAGCAGATGCTCAACAAACACATGTTCTTTTCCCTACTCACCCCCTATTTTCTCTCCACATTCACTGATTCTCTTCCTTTTTTGTTTGTTTATTTTATTAGAGCCACTGTCATAATTTTTTGTGTAAATGCCACATACGCAAAATATGGGTAAATTTTAAAAAAATTTATAATCATAGCATCTTAATATAACTGTCACTTACATATATACATGCTCTCATGTCACAGTTCTATACTGAAATCATTGTGCCCTATACTCATGCATGCTGACAATTGCTTTGTCAATTCCAAATAGTCAAACAAGAGAATAGGGTAAAATATAGAGTAAAAATTAAGTAAAATTCCATCACCCTGAGATATCATCTCAATATTTTAGTGACCATGATTTTATATATTTCTCTATGTACATACACATATAATGTCATATGGATGGAATATTGTTTAAGTGTTCAAATATTTAAAAGTCATACCCGTAATATTTGAAGATATTTTAAATACAAAAATTTCAGGGAATCAAATCTATACTGAGTTGTCTAAGTTCCTCCCATTGGGTTGATACCCTAGTTTGACGTGGCTCCTTCTTAGTCTTTTTCAACACAAATACACATATGAGTAAACATCCAAATATATAATTTTAACAACATAACTGTGTGTTTCTGTAGCTCACTTAATATAACTTAATGTCTTGAACATAATACCACATCAATGCATCTATATTTACCTCATTCAATGTTTTCAGTTTTTAATTTTTAGCTAACTAATAAATATACATATTTTTAAAAGCACCTACTACTCTAAGCCTTGAAAATAAAAACAGCAGATGCAGCCCTCTCCCACTCTAAACCATTCCTCATAAATTCTTTTGGATATTTCTTCTGCGTTAAAATCTGGTTTTCAAAACAACACTTGTATATTGCTATTTTTAGACTTCTTTATTTTAGACATTGTCTATTGATTTCTCATAACAAAAGAATGCAATTTACTGTTCCTGAGGAGCTCCCCAACCCCTTCATCTTCTTCCACTTGCCTATCTGCGATATTTCAATCACAATTTCATTCGCTGGTCACTGTTTACGGTACTATAATTATAGGCCTATTGTTTATAGTTAAGTAGTGTAAGTACGACAATTACATTCTATTCCTTATTCTGCCCTAGCAGCTAATAGTTGCCTTATTTTGAATTCTTTCCTTACTTCCTTTTTATATTTATTATTAGTTTATCTTCAGATTCTCTGACAGGACTGTTACATCTCTATCAATATGGCGGCGTTTTCCTTGGAGACATCTGCCTGCTAGCTTTCAAGATTTTCTTTTTCCTTGGTGGCCTGGACTTTTTAAATGCTGTGTTTGGTTGGGTTTCTTTTCATTCATTGAGTTGAGTGTTTCATGGACCCTTGAATCTGGTGATCAATGTTTTGCATTAATTTTAGTTCTGAGAAATTTATTTGCATTATTTCTTTGAAGAATTTCTTCCTTTCGATTTTGTTGTTCTCTTTCTATAACTCCTAGCTTGACTCTTTCTTATACAATTTTTAATTTTCACATGTTTGTTCTACCTTCTCAGAAAGTTCTTACATTTTGTCTTGTAGTTCTTAAATTGAATTTTTAACTTCTCCTGTACTAGTTATTAATTTTCAAGAGATGTTGTTTTACGAATATTTCTTTTATTTAGTAGTATCCTTTTTTAATGAATCTTCTCTTACTTTCTTACTTTTTTTCTCGGTTATCAATTTCAGGATTTTTTTTTGGTTTGTGTTTTTAGTTTTCTCTTCCTCTCTTAATGGTCTTATTTTCTCTGAGTTCCTTTTCTTTATTCCTTTAATCTTTGTCTTTCAAGTCGGAAGCTTTAAAAAGATGTTTTCTATCTTTGGCTCTCTGTTCATTTCCAAGTGATGCAGTGACACACTAACAGGAAGCGAGTGGGTAGATTTGCTGACTGTGTGGAAACTTGGTCTTTTAGTTGGGGGTTTCCAAATGCCAGTCTATATAGGAATTTTCTCTTGGACTGGGAAATTTCCTCAGAAAGAAACCCTCCAATCTCTTGACTGTGATGCAGGGTAAGGATGGTGTAGACAGTGTGTTTTTTATCCTGGCTGCCAGGTCTCTGAGAGCCAGATGAGGGGCAGGGGGAGTGTGGGTTTCCAGTTTAATACTCGCTTTCACTCACTCTCCCCTTTCTTGGTGCTTCACTCTTATGCTCAACTGTGTATTGAGCCCAGAGCTTCTCTGATTCAAAGTATCTCAGTAGTAAACATCCCACCTCCTGTGGGATGCAGAGGTGCAGTTACCTGGCCAAATCAGATGGAGTGTAGGTACTATTCATACAGACTTACAACAAATCTCCCTTTTCTTTTCCCCATGTTATGTCCTTGCCTTCATATATGCCAGATGCCTCCAATTTTTCAGATATTCTGGGATTGTTGGGTGAAAATTAACTTACTTCCTGTTGGCCCTTAATAGAGTCAAAGATGTTAATACTTAAGTTTGTTATCACACAGCTGTCAACTTTTCGTCTTCCTGAGTATTCTTGAAATTTCTTAATCTGCTATCGTGTTTTCTCTAATGCTTTTTTGTTTTGTAGCGTTTTACTTTTTAAATTATTACTGTCATTTCAATAAAATTTCCTAAGAGAGCAAAGATTAATATCTGTGTTTAACTTAGAATGATTAATCAGACGTCTCCATTCCATTCCTTTCTCAAAGGTTAGTAATGGCTTGTTTCTCCTCAAATCATTGCTCATTTACCATGTTAATTCTTGACTTTTCCACAGCACTGGATGTCATTTCTGTTTATCTTTGAGTTTCATGACTATGTTCTAGTTCATCCTCCATATCTACTTGTTTTTGGTCTCTTTGGTAGATTTCTCTTCAAATGTGTATCCTCTTAATATGAGAGTTTCCAAAGGCCCTGATTATATCCTTCACACTTCTGTGGGTTAAATTATATAACATTTATCAGTCACTTATTGCCTTGTGTAGCTTTAAAACAGGAGCTCAATAAGCAACCTTTGGGACTTACCTCACATAACTTTTAACTTGTCCTTATCATGATGTTTAAAAAATTGGACTGTAATTTCTTTGAGGTCAAAATCTATGTTTAATTTTCCTTTGTGAGTTCAACTTCTAGAACCATGACCAATACGTTTTTACATAAAAACATATGGTGTGTTCAGTAGGTCTCTGAGAGGTAAGAAAAGAGGATTGGAAGAGACGAAGAAGAAATTGATATCATTTGTAAAATGTATAAATTAACCATGCAACATTGAAAAATAATTATGATAGTTTTTTGGTCTGATAATGAACGAAAGTGATGAGAAAACAAAAACTTACATTTTGGGGCCCCTGTTTCAGATATGGGAGAAAATATAGTCAGAGTTTTTATAATGACCTATAGAGAAAAATTTGAAGTTTCATTCAGATCCAAGACTTCCACATTTCCTTAGCCTCACTGTTGCAATTGGTTTTACTCTTCTAGATTGTGTAGCACAATGTATGCCACAGACATCAAAAAATCAAAAAATCAAAAGCAAAACTACAATATAACTGAAAACTACCAGAAATGATGCATCTTGTTTCATAGTGTTTTAATAAGTCAAATGCATAGGAAAACAAGTAATGATATAAGTAGAGTTTATCATTTAAAAATTGCATTTAAATGGCTGACAAAAGAGAATACCACAAGACAATACACGCCCAAACTTGGCAGAGGTAGAGGGAGGACTGTGAATTGTCCCTGTAGGGTAGAGATAGCGAGGCCAGGGCCATCAGTGATGTGGACAGTGGAAAAGTTGTAGATTTCATGAAGGGAATTTACCATTTGATGTTTTAAAATGTCAGCATAAGGCAAGCAAACAGATACAGGGCGCATTGCACATACCGTTTACACCTACCTAAAGCATGTGAGCGTTATTGTCCTGAATGTGCTTGCATTCTTTAGTTACTTCTTGTCCATGCATCTTTTCTCTTTGAGGTGTTCCTCAAGAGCAGAAGGCTTTTTAGGTGCTAAACAAATACTTATTAACCCAACAAAGATACCATTCAGACTGCTTCCTTTCTCCTTAGGGAATGGCCTGGATATCTTTGTCCAATCTTTGGAGGAAAACTTCTGGGAAATGTCAGTTCACAGTATCCATTAAGGAAATGAATTCTGTGAAAGGAGAGATTTACAGGAATACTTAAAATTCCCACAGTGTGAGTTTACTCCCAGGGTCAAATCATACTCATTCACCTCTCACGCTAACCAGTGTCCTGCAGCCCTGGGGATGGTTTTCTGATGATGATATGGTGGAATCTTCTCCGGTGACTCTAGAGCCATTGTGTAGAAAGCATATGGCAGCCATAAGGGGTGGTCTTATTGACCATGGCCATATCATTTTACAATTTTACAATCAAAACCATTCTTCATACATATTATACCTAGGGTGTTAGTTTTCTTAGTAAGATCAGGGTGATGAAGGATTAGCTTTAAGATGGGTCCTGAACAGTCTTGATTCTTGATGATTTAATTCTGAAAAGAAGTCCTGGACTAAATTAACCCTGCCCTTTTAAATAGTTTCCTCAAAAATATAGAGAAATATTTTTTACTTCTGCTTTTCTCTGCACATGCAACATTTCTCTGCACCGGCTTTTCTCTATGTACCATTCACAAGTACCGAAGAGATGTCAGTGGGAAATGGATGTAACCAAGAAAAGAGGGGTATTTATACTAATTTTGCTAATTATGAATTTGTCAAATTTTGTAGATTGACAAGGAAACTGTGGGTTTAAAGCCAGGCAGTGTATTTTGTTTCCTGTTTGTCCACTGGCGCATTCTATAATTTTGGAGTTGGATCAGCAACAACAGGTTGTCAGAGTCAGCATCCAACACTGATGAGTACATCTGTGTGGAATACACAGCAGAGGACCACATGTATCTGAGGAGGGGGCTTGGAACACTGTCTCCTGAGGAATTCAACCTCATATCAGCGGAGGTAAAGTGGATATAAGAAAAATGCCGTGTGTGTGGAGAGCATTAGGAAAGGTCATATATTTCAAAAAAGAATATTGTTTACAAGGAGTGTTAATAGGTTTCAGGGGAAATGTTAATTTTTTTTTTCCTGGATGAAATAGCTACTGTAAGTTTTTAATGGTTAATCATTCATTCCTGAATTTTTATATTAAGCATTTTATATTACTTTATTGACTTAACTTTTATGCTCTTCTTCATTTTGACAGTAAAGAATGACCAGGCAATACTCTTTGAAAATTGGAGACCGTTTGCAGCTGCTCTCTGTTGAGGAAAGTGAATAATAGGGTGCCCGCAAGGAATTTCAAAGGTATCACTCAACAGAAACTTTTGTGTCTGAAGAAAACTAGATCATTTTATCATGGTAGGCATACTGATATGTTTGCTTTAATAAAATGCAATATTTCTGCCTTTAATCTCTTGTCAACCAGCTATTAAAAAGCCCCAAAGTGCATGCGTGCAGCACATGTAAACACTTGTGGTTTTGAGGTTACCACAGAACATACTAATAAAGCATGTAATTTGTGTTTTGTGCACAGACTGTAATAATTTATTGAGTGGTAGAACGAAGCTAGAGAAGGGTTTTCTCTAACTTTAGCCAGCAAGTCAATTTAATTTTAGGGCTCTATGCAGAGGTACGTGTATCCACATGTTCACACAGTGAAATCATGTTTGAAAAGCAGCGGAAAGGCTTCATAACAAAAGTGGGGCAAAATGTAAATTAATTTCATGTACATTGAATACGTTCTATCAGGTGTTCTAATGTCGTTCCTTTAAGCCGATCAGCTAAGAGGGAGCACTGTGTATTCTTTCCCAGAGGAGAGTGTACATGTATGTATGTACGTGTATCGCACACTGAAAAGACACTGGCAGAAGGTAAATTAAGTTAATTCAAGTAAATTAAGACAAATCATACTAGCCATCACTTTTTTAAACTTTATGATCATTATCTCCGTAGCCCCTGCAGAAAAAGGGCAGAGAAGAGTTCTGTTCCTCTTTTTATATGGAATACCACAATGTGGAAAGTTTGAGTCACTTCTACAGGATCACAGAACAGCTCCTTGTCTAACTACAGCTTCCACCACACTTAGCTGAGTAGCTGGTTTGTCTATTCATGCAAGACCCTTACAGGTAAGGATTGTGTGTTACTCATCTTCATAGCCCCACTTCCTCCCTCGAGAGGCCCCTTGTACACAACAATAATCAGTGCAGATCATTGGGATGGAAAGGCCTTGACTGTACGGAAGAAATGAGAACCTTACTTAGTTACTGTCTGCACGCCATTTTCTAAAAAAAATTGTGAAATTCTGTATTTGAGAATAAAATCACACTTTATTTAGTCAGAAAAACAAAAATGTGTTCAGTTTAGAGGAAATGTCTGTGCCCAAAAGAAACGAGTGTTAAGAACTCTAAATGTGTTATTCCAATAAGATGCAAGACTTCTCCCAGAAAACAGCTCACCATTCTCTGTGCCGTTTTTCTTAAAATATGTATATACACGTATATTAGTTTTCAATGTGCAGACAAATCTTTTGTGATTCAAAACGTTCAAATTTGAGGACTAGTTAAAAGGAATCCCTTTGGGCCACCTTGAGGCAATAACCCTCTCTTTCATTTTCTACATTTACTTATCTAATCAGCTGGTTCTGACTTAGAACTAAGAATGAAGAACTTCCTGTGGCCTGTGGAAAGAATAGAAGCATTTTGCAAATTTATAAGGAGACAACAAGGAAACAGCAGGATGGGGGCGCTCCGATTTGAAGCAGAACTGCAATTGCACCCAAGTACGCGAGGCTGATCAAACCTAGGAAGGAGTTTTCTACAAGGAAATAAGCCAGTTTTCCAGTCACATGAGAAGGAAACTGTGGACCTAGTGGCCATTCTATAGAGTCTGAGGTCTGAACTTCTCCACCACTTCATCATTTGCTCACATAACAGGGACATACAGAGAGAGGAGAGGAGAAGGGAGCGCAGGGGAGGGCAGAGGAAGGAAAATGAAAAAGAAAGAAAATCACTAGAAAGCCATATCCTTCAAATATTTATCTTGTGCACATTGCCTGGTAGTATTTGGTTTTGTAGTAAAAGAGATACTGAAGTCAATGTTAATGAAAGCCAAGAACAAATATTTTCGGATCTGGAAAAGTTATAATTTGGAAGATTTTTGATTGGCATACAATGTAACGGATATAAAAAGTGGAGATTAGCTATTTAAGTAGCTAAATTAAAACAAGCTTAACTGGGGCTCTTCTGCTGCGCATCCTTTTTGGTATTTATCTGGACGTGGATGTCAAATCATCTGTCATGAAGTGTCTTTCAACTGAGCCCATTTCTTTTAACACTCACACAAAAGGGAGGAGGGGCAAGTAAATACACAAAATTCAGAGTCAAAACAAAGGTAGTTCCCCAGGTCATGTTTAAATCTGTAACTGTAAATTTGCAAAGCTTCGTGCATCACAAACTTACTTCCTCTTATTTTAATGTGATGATCACAACAGCTATTGAAATGTTTTTAGATAAAAAGGGGCTGTTATGAAGAATAATGACAAAGATGAATAAATTTAGAACACTAGGTATAGACTATACTCTAAATTAAAAATATTTAAAAATCAAATCTGCATCCGCTAGTATCTTTTTTGGACTTTCGTCTTTTTTTTTTTAAAGAAAAGTGTCATACATAAAGGGTATAATTCCTATTTAAAGTGATTAATTTAAAATAATTCCATGATCGTAATTGATACCAAAACACACAACATTGACATCACAGGCCACAATCCAAGTTTAACTCTAAATCTATTGCTATCTACATAAATGTAAGATCTGGAAAAAACAGGTTTTCCCCTCAAGAAGAGAATGAAGGACAGACAATGTTTTTTCTGTTTTTTTGTCCCCACAGAGTTACACATATTTCTTTATAATGAGATCTAGAACTAACTGAAGAGTAAAAATCCAGAGCTGAGGAAAAGTGTCACAGGTTCAAGTTCCAAAAGAGTTTGATAATCTCAGTGGTTTGTCAATATCTGTAAGAATCGTTGATCCTTTATAAGAACTTGTGAATTAGATATTTTAGGATCACAATCTTCTACCATGATTAAATAGATGTGAAATATTTAGAAATAGATTCAGACAGATCTGAACTAGATCTTGATGAATCGGGCTTCAAATCAAGTTACCATCTGTATTTGTGAGAATATTGTAATTTACATAAATTATAAATTATCTTGTAATTCTGTTGGTCGGTGCCAGTTAAACATGTTGGAGTAATTACTGTTATGTGTGGATGGTGCTTTAAGACTAAATTTAATATTTGTTTTCCCAGATAACCTCAACTGCTGAAAATGGAAAACTCAATTTTTCTTTCCAGGTAATACCAATGGATGTTTTTTGTGAAAATGCACATTTATTACAAACCACTTCCTCTAATCTCCCCGAGAGAGAGACGGCTCACTATGAAAGACATCTCTGATCTCTTTCTTGAATTCAGTGGTAAACCTTTGAATACTTTGATCCAGTTTCTTTGGAACACCACATTAGTTTTCAAAAAAAGTTGTCACAGTGGCTGGCCCAGTGGCATAGTGGTTAAGTTCTCACACTCCCCTTTGGTGGCCTGGGGTTTGTAGGTTCAGATCCTGGGTGTAGACCTACACACTGCTCATCAAGCCATGCTGTGGTGGCATCCCACATAGAAAAAAATAGAGGAAGATTGGCCCAGATGTTAGCTTAGTGACAATCTTTGTCAAACAAAAAGAGGAGGATTGGCAATAGATGTTAGCTCAGGGCCAATCTTCCTCACCAAAAAAAGAAAAAGTTGCCACAGACAAGGTAGGAAACATGGAGCTAGCAATGGTTTCTCCCTACTTTGTTTTTTTTAAAATAACATTTATTTTTATTATTGTCATAGCAATAATTCAAGAGCAAAAGACAAACAAAAAAGAAAAAGTTGAAGTAAAGCAGGAAATTTCCTTCATCATGAAAGACGTGAAAAATCAAAGCCTTCAAAAAATTCTCAAATATCAATTAATACATTTGAATAAATTCTGGCATAAAGTGATGGTGATAATTGGCACCCATAGGTGACTCAGGCACACCTGAAAATTTGTGAAGCTCTATGGGGATCATCACTCTACAGGCCTTCACATTGCATTTTTGAAGAATAAAAATCTTTTAAGGATTAATAGATGTTTGAAAACCAATATTTGTTTGGCTCAGTGAAATTTCTCAGAGATCTGTGCTGGATACCATAGAACGATGACATGGGACATAGCAGTCTAGCCAACTTGATTGACTTCAGAAGTGGGTATTTGGCATCCAGCCGCCCTGAGCTCAATGCTCATAACATTGTGAACGGCGTTCAGCAAAAGGAGCAAACAAGCCTGTGAAACATCTGCCTGTGGCCATCCAGAAGACTCTAAATTAAGTGCGAGGATGCAGCAGGTTTCCTGGCCAATGCTAAGGATTTCTGAGAGGCTGTGAGTGCTAATGGAGTAATACTCTCAGGGTACAGCAACAATGCCTAAGTCGTCATGGTCAACTTCAGCGTACCAAACTCCCACAGATTTGCCCATCTATTGCAGCCATGCATCTAATATGGCACGAAGACTTTATAACAGATTTCTGCAAACATATGTTAGATGTTTTTTCCCCCCACTAGAACTTATAGGCTACTCTTTTCCTGTTGTGTTTCTATGAAAACAGAAAGGCAGATTCTTATCTGTCACCAGGGAGCCCTTCGGGTGTATAAATAATAGTCATCGCTCTGTGTGGTTGATTTATTGCTCAGCCCGTGGTGGCGTTCTGCATGGCCATTGGTGTTCAAGGTTTAAGGGTTGCGTGTCTCCTGGTGGGACTATTATATTTTAAGTACAATTCTTGTAATTCCTTTTTTTTCTTCTTCTTCTCCCCGATATTTAATCTCAGATTATACCATAAAGGTAACCGGCTGCGGAAGTGCAGCGTGCCAAGAGTCCTCTGGAGTGGGGATTGAACGGGCGGATAAAATCTGCTGAATCTCAGCAGAGCGAGGCCAGCAGGCAGCATGTGGTTGGCTCTGTGCTAACCAGAGTGCTCTCCTCTCATTTCACACCAGAGTCAGCCCTGTGAAATAGAGGACACAGTGTTCTGAAACTAGAGAAGCTGTCCTTTTTAGTTATTATTTGTGAGCAAGCCTATTCTGCTTAATTACAAAAACATGATCATGCCAGAAATCTGATAAACTATCAGGAGATTGAAAATCAGCTTTCGGGCATGTCTATTTTCTCTGATGCTTCCAATTCCATTGGAGGCACGTAGCGTAGATTGGTTAATCTGGAAATACCTCTAGGCAAATTCAGTCCTTTTCTTAGTTCCCTCCAAACACCAGGATCATTTTACACTCGTGGATTATTTATCTCGGTAAATTAGTTAACGAAAGTAAAGCCTCTAGAGAAACTACATTTATATCTTGCTTCTATATTGACCCATCTAATATCTTTCCCCCTAGTTTGGGGCAGAACTTAATCCAGCGTGTGGCGTTTTTGTCTATGATAGCATGACTAAAATAAATCTCAATTTGCAGTGAAGAGCAGAAAATGTCTGGAGTCATGAGTCCTTATCCCATCTCCGCTGATAATTAATTATTTGATTAAAAAGTGTTCTGCCTCTATTTCTCTATTTGCAAGAAGGATCGTTCTTGTGGCCAAATTCTTAGGAAAGAGGGTAATGCATTACATATGGTTGAGGAAATATACTCAGCTGTGTAACCAATTTACTTGTTCCCACACTGTCCCTTATAGTCCCTATTTCTCTACTCAATTCATTTTCTTTCCACAAATATTTTTTTGTATTCCAATATGTACTAAGCCCTGTGCTAGGTACTGAAGACAAGGCATTCCATTTATCACAGAGTTTACTTTTTATCAGGGAAGATAGACAAATAAATGGAGCAAATAATAAAATGTTAGGTGCTTTTGTAGAAAAGTATAGGTGCTTTAGGACCACATCGTGTGCCTACTTAATCCAGTCAAAAGAGTGTGGGGAAGTCCTGGAAAGGGATGTTTAGGCAGAAACCTGAAAGATAGGTGAGAGTTAGACAGGCAAAAGGCAGAGGAAGGTCTCATACTGAGGGCACTGGTTGTGCGAAAGTATAAAGATGAGAGATCACGTTCAAGGACACACAAGTTAGAAGAAGTTCAAAAAGCATAGACAACAGGGTGCGAAAGAGAGAGCGGTGAGAGACGAGGCCGGGGAGATCGCATTCACTGTGATGAGGATGGTGAGAAGGCTTCGAAGGGCTGCGCAGGAAGGAGGCGCTGTCCAGCTCGAAGGTGTAGAAGGTGCTTCCGGCCGTGAGGCGGACAGTGGATTGGAGAGTCAGGTGTCTTTAGGGAGCTTAATTAACATTTGATGCTGCATAGTAGCCCTCAAAGCCTGAAGACATCAAAGTCTGCAAGTGCCCACGGAAGAGTCATTGGAAAAGGATTCTTAGTCTAATTTTTTTATCTGTTTCAGAGGAGTGTATTACAGAAGCATTTTCATTTTTTCCGTGACACCAATAAGAAAAGATGTTCAATGAGAAACACACTTCCATGGTCATATCTAGGTTTATTAATTAGTTTATTTGTTGGACATCATCGCAGTCATTACCACCATCATCATCATCATTATGGCACACATAGTCCCATAGATGCACTTACCCATATAGATATAGGTGAGGTGGGCTTTGGTGACACACCACGCCCATTAAGTTTAGTTTTAGCTCCTCCCCTTTTTCTCTTCCTCACTGAAATACTTGTATCAAGACTGTAGCTGAGAATGGCAGTTTTAGAAGCCCCTAAGTCTTGCGCAATTGGAGACAGCTCTCCTAGTTCTGTTACCTTCTTTTTAAGCTGATTTATGCCTTGTAGGTACTGCATGTATTTGCTACACTTGATATACAGTATATTGTCGATTCATTGGTATTTGCTGTAATCCATGTTCCTTATCTGGCTTTCTTTAATTTAAGGCCAGGCCCCGGTCGTGTCATCCTGTTTTAATGTTTGGACAATGCCGGTCCCTGGTAAGGCAGCTCAGTATCTCATTCTCATCCATCCTCAATAAATCAGGAAACAAAAAACTAAAACTAAAAGGGTGAAATAAAGACTTGATCAAAGTGGCTTTTCCTGCCTTTAGTCTTATCTTTTCCACATCAGCCTAGTTGTTTGTGTTCTCTGGCATCTCCTTTTCCAAAGACGGAAGTGGAGGAAACATGAAACTGGTACATGCCCATTTAAAAACAATAGAAATAGAGTAGTTTTAAATGGGAATAGGACAAAATCTTCACAAAAAATTAATTTTCTCTGAATCTTTCTAGAACTCATCATAAATGAACTTGGTTATTAACGATGAGAGTCTTTATTTAGGAAATACATTTTTTATTTTATTTTATTTTTTTTAAAGATTTTATTTTTTTCCTTTTTCTCCCCAAAGCTCCCCCAGTACATAGTTGTGTATTCTTCGTTGTGGGTCCTTCTAGTTGTGGCATGTGGGATGCTGCCTCAGCGTGGTTTGATGAGCAGTGCCATGTCCGCACCCAGGATTTGAACCAACGAAACACCGGGCCGCCTGCAGCGGAGCGAGAGAACTTAACCACTTGGCCACGGGGCCAGCCCCAAATACATTTTTTATTTTATTTCAAAATGGGTATAAGCTCATTTATTTTAGGCCTCCTATGTGCTTCAATAACAACGAAAAAATTGTAACATAAAGCCACATGAAGTGGAAATTATAATCTTGATTCTTTTTGATTGCTTCTTTTACTTTATTAGCCTGAATAACTACATATCCAAATATATGACCAAATAACTTTCTATATCTATCCATCACATTATGTACAAATGACTCATAAAATCCTGAGGTTTCAAATAGAAAAGTTAGGAGAGTTTCATATACTGCGAAGGCTTCATTCATCAATTTACCAAATAATGAACTGAGGGCTTTTTGAACAAAAGAACACCTTTAAGGCATTTAAAATATGTAATATACTTTACATAGCCATTTTAGACATATAGGGTCTGAGATTTGGGGGGAAACATCAAGTTTATTTAGTACAACCTTACCAGATGGATGAGGATTCTCTGCAACATCCATGGTAGGAGATCATTCCATTTCTCTCTATATGTCTAGTAATGGCAAATGTACTGTCTCCCTTAAAAGCCAGACATATTTTCAGGCAACATAATTTTTAGACAGTTCTTCCTTACAATGAGCTAATATCTTCCTTTCGGCAACTTTCACCTGTTTGGTTTTTGTTCTGCCCGCCAAGGGTCCCAATAAATGAATCTAATCTCTGTTCCACCTGACAATGCTTCAGATATTTAGAAGTGGCTATTACATTTCCACTCTTTTTCCATCTCCTACTAAACATCTTCAAAATTTTCAACTGTTACTCGGCATTTTGTTTGTCAAACACCTGTTGCATCCAGACACCCAGACCTGAACACAATGCCTCTAAGGTAGTCTGACCAGGACAGTGTAGAGTCAAGAGTCACTTTCTTTGCTCTTGAAATAATAACAAAAAAAAATAAGAAAAGAAATTTTTTCATCTTTTCTGACTAATTTGCTAAAGAAGTTATCCGTTGAATTAACAAGTGTCCTTACACTTGTGGTTTTGTGGTTTCCCATTCAATTTTTTACTAAGATTTACATTAAAAAAGTGTATGATAAAAAACGCAGACAACAAAAAAGTGAATCAGAGATAACATCAGGTTTTCATCTTGAAAAAAATGCAAATCATTGCTCAGATTAAAGAGTTTCTTGCAGGAGGTTTGTTCTTTCAGCTTATTAAATGGAAGAGAGGAACATGTAAAATGTACCACATGGCATAAGAATTTCATAATTATTTTGTCTACAATTTTGCTATTTCATCTCTGAATACTTTTTATTATTATTTTAATTTAATTTATAAAGAAGTCAGCAAATATTTTGTTTCATATTCTCCCTTTTTTTGCCAACCACAATTGAACTCATTTCTAAAGTAAAGGTGTATTTTTAAAACTCTGAATTGGGGTATTTCTGAGTCAGCAAACTTGCCTTACTAACTTTAAATGTAATGCTAGATCTTGTTACTGTTCTGAAACTCACACCTGAATATTTTTTTCTTCAATTGCCATTTCCGTTTCTTTCTCCATCCTCTTTCTGTTTTGCCATTTGTTTTGTATTTCTGCTAAGCTTTGGAAAGGCCACGCTGTTAACTGCAAATACAATTGCTCCCTGTACAAAGAAGCTGCACATTAGTTTTGTGAGCTTGAAAGAGCCCTTGATCTCTTTTAAATTTCCAGTCCTTCTTTTCCATGCTTAAGCATCCTTCTTAGAGAAGGAATAAAGAGTTGATCTGTTCTTTGCATTTACACATTAGATTTAGGAGCAGTATAGTTTCATACTTTTTATTGTTACGTCAAAAAACTAATAACTTTTTTATGTCTAAGCTTAAGAAGTTATTGGAAGTTGATAAAAGTTATTGATTTATATCCCAAAACATTAAAAACGTATGGACTTCTTATCAACATCATGTACCTTTGATATGATATACTGAGAAGGGCACATTGATTCTGTGGCATTCTTGCCCAAAATATATAATCTTAATGTGATCATAAGAAAATATCAGATAAACCCCAACTGAGGGACATGAGTCTGGTACTCATTCTATAAAATATCAGATCAGTACTCTTCAAAATACTATGTTAAGGTCATAGAACACAAAGAAAGATTGAGGAGAGGAAGGAGACATGGCACCTGTATACACTGTGGAATCCTGGGACAGAAAAAGGACAATAGTAGAAAAGTGGTAAAATCTGAATAAAGATTGTAGTTTAGGGCCGGCCCTGTGGCTGAGTGGCTAAGTTCATGTGCTCAGCTTCGGTGGCCTGGAATTCACTGATCCAGATCCTGGGCGTGGACCTACACACCGCTCATCAAGCCATGCTGGGGCGGCATCCCATGTAGAAGGACTGAATGACTTACAACTAGGATAGACAACTAGGTACTGGGGCTTTGGGGAGAAAAAAAAAGAGGAAGATTGGCCACAGATGTTAGCTCAGGGCCAATCTTCCTCGCCAAAAAACCATACCTTGAAAAAAAAAAAAGATTGTAGTTAGTGAGTAGTAGTGTACCAATGTTAAATTTCTTAATCCTGATAACTTTTAAATGGTTATACAGTATGCTAACATCAGAAACAGCTAGATAAAGAGAATATGAGAACTCATACTACTTTTGCAACATTTCTAGAAGTGTAAACTTATTTTAAAATAAAATCTCATGCACATATACATTTATTTTTTGTTTTATTTGAGGTTTGTGTTTATTTCATTATCATAGATAGTGGCATAGAATCCTAACTTAGACCTGAAAGGGGGCTGTCAATTATGCAATCCAATCCCTTCTTTTCTAGACGAGGAAACTGACAGCCCGGGAAACTTGTGGCTGAGCTGAGACCTCACTTGGGAACCTTGACTCTCAGTGTAGTTGTTTCCCACACCATTCTGACTCCAGACTGAGGGCTATTAGTGGAATTTATGATTCAATTACTTTAGACATTTTTTAATTACCAAGAATAATTCAAATAATTTAAGACCTGCTTTGTACCTACAATCAACTCAGAGCCTGGTTTTTGTTGTTTTTTGTATAAAAGTGTTTCCTGGTCTTGCGTTACTATATGAAATTTAAAACTAGTGATACACAAGCATATTTATCAAAGGGAAATATGATTTCATTTATTAGTGGTCTCTGATGACCTATAATCAAAGTACAATATATTGAATAAAATAGATTGCTTCTTTGATTCTATTGATTTCTTTGAATTTTCTGAAGATAATTTATTAACAAAAGGCTTTCTCCACTTTTACTTCCAACCCATGTATTTATTCACATATTTTCCTTTTCTCACAATGTAAAAATGGAACAATTAAAGTAGTTTTTCAATGTTTTTCATAACTTTTACTTGGGTCATACGGAGGCAAGCCTGGGGATTGGTTATTTCTTTGGGTATGTGAATATGTGTGTGTGTTTTTCTTCTTCAACTTGAAAGGATAGGGCCTTTGTCTCTTTTATAGAAATAAGAGCAAAAATTGAAAAGCCGAAGGTGTTTTTAATGTAGATCTGAGCCAGTTGCTCGGCTGACAAATAGCAAGAGTATCTGCTTCATCCCAGTTTTGTTTTATATCTAAGCTGTTGTCCATGATCTTTAAACTTTGGTGTCCTGTACATGTTGAGCCATGTGTCTAGGGTCTTGAACTGCAGTGCATCATGGACACTGGTTATTTACTAGTTATAGCCGTTAATGCAATACAATGGCAGAATTTCTCTCCTTGAGCCTTACTTGTTATTTTTGCTGAGATATTATAAATATAAGAACAACTTCTGTGAATGAGTTATATAGATTTTCCTAGAGAAGGAGGCTTACATGTGTAATGCTGATTGCATGTCTATGCCCTCACCCCTCTGAGGCTGCTGACACGTGATGACTGGAATGCTATTTGGTAGAAACTGAGAGGGAAGGAGTCCCACCACATAATGTGGTCAAGGAGAAGGTTTTGCTTAAAATAATAAAAGGATGCTCAAAAGAGGATCAATAAAATTGATGAGCCTCTAGCCAGGCTAAGAAAGAGAGATGACACAATCCCTCATATCAGAAAGGTAAGAGGGCATATCACATGATCCCATGGACATTAAAAGGATAAAAAAGGAGTACAGTGAAAAACTCTATACTTACAAATTTGATAACATAGATGAAATGGACCAATTCCTTAGAGGACACAAGCTGCCAAAACTCACACAAGAAGAAATAGACAATATGAATAGGCTTATATCTAATAAAGAAGCTGAATCAGTAATTAATAGCCTTCCAAAACAGAAAGCATCAGGCACAGTTAGTTCACTGGTGAATTCTACCAAACATTTAAGAAAGAAACTATACCAATTCTTGACAATCTCTTTCAGAAGATAGAAGCAGAAGGAATACCTTCTAACGCATTCTCTGAGGCAGGATTACCCTGAGGTCAAACATAGAAAAATGTAATACAAGAAAAGAAAACTTACAGACCAATCACTCTCAGAAATATAGAAGCAAGAATCTTCAACAAAATATTAGCAAATTGAAGAGAACAATGTATAAAAAGAATTATATGCCATGACCAAGTGGGATTTATCTCAGTTGTGTTAGGTTAGTTCAACATTTAAAAATCAATCAATATAATCTATCACATCAAGATGCTAAAAAAGAAAAATCACATGCTTGTATCAATGGACGCAGAAAAAGCCTTTGATAAAATTCAACACCCATTCATGGCAAAAACCCTCTCAGCAAAGTAGGAATAGAGGGGAACTTCCTCAATCTGATAAAGAACATCTACAAAAAGCTTAGAGCTAACATCATGCTTAAGGGTGAGAAACCAGAAGCTTCCCAGATAAGATCAGAAACAAGGCACATAGATCCCCTCTCACTACTCACTTTCAACATAGTACTGGAAATCCTAGCTAATGCAATAAGAAAAGAAAAGGAAATAAGAGGTATACAGATTGAGAAGGAATAAATAAAACTGTCTTCCTTTGCAAATGGCATGATCATCTATGGAGAAAATCGAAAAGAATCAACAAAAACCTTCTAATGCTAATAAGCAATTATAGCAAGGTGACAGGATACAAGGTTAATATACAAAAGTCAATTGCTTTACTACATACCAGCAATGAACAGGTGGAATGTGAAATTAAAAATGCCTTCCCGTTTATAATACCCCCAAAATAAAATACTTGAGCTAAATCTCACAAAATATATACAAAATCAATATGAGGATGACTAAAACACTCTGATAAAATAAATGAAGAGACATTCCATGTTCATGGATAGGAAGGCTAAATATTGCCAAGATGACAGTTCTTTGCAACTTGTTCTATAGATTCAACAAAATCCCAATTAAAGTCCCATCAAATTATCTTGTGGGTATCAACAAACTGCTTCTAAAGTTAGTATGAAAAGGCAAGACATAGTAGCTAATCCAAAATTCAAGAAGACAAAGTTGGAGGACTGACACTACTCACTTCAATACTTACTATAATGCTAATTGGTGAAAGCATAGACAAATAGATCAATAGAATGGAATAGTAAGCCCAGAAATAGACCTGCATAAATATGGTCAACTAATCTTTGACAAAGGAGCAATGGTAATACAATGGAGAAAAGATAGTTTTTTTAACAAATGGTGCAGGAACTACTATACACCCATGTGCAAAAAGATAAATTTACATACAGACCTTACACTCTTCACAAAAATTAACTCAAAATGGATTATAGACTGAAATGCAAAATGTAAAACTCTAAAAGCCCTAGAAGATAACCAAGGTGAAAATCCAGATGCTCTTGGGCATGGTTCTGACTTTTCAGATATAAGACTAAAGGCACAGTCCATAAGATATATAATTGATAAGCTGGTCCCCATTAAAATTAAAACCTTCTGCTCTGTGAAAGACATCATCAATAGAAGGAGAAGACAAGACACAGACTTGGAGAAAATATTTGCAAAAGACACATCTGATAAAGGACTACTATCCAAAATATAGAGAATTCTTAAAACTCAACAATAAGGAAACCAAGAACCAAATAAAGAAATGAGCAAAAGACCTGAACAAACACCTTATCAAAGAAGATATGCAGATTGCAAATGAATGTATGAAAAGATGCTCAATATCACATGTCATCAGGGAAATTCAAGTTAAAACAACAATAGGTTACCACTACACACTTATTAGATTGACCAAAATGCAGAACACTGGCAGCATCAAATGCTGGTGAGAATGTGGAGCAACAGGAACTCTCATTCATTTGTTGGTGGGAATGAAAAATGTTGAAGCCAATTTGGAAGACAGTTTGGCTGTTTCTTACAAAACTAAACATATCGTTACCATACAACCCAGCAATCATGCTTGTTGGTATTTACTCAAATGAGTTAAGAACTTATGTCCACACAAAAACCTGCGCAGAGATGTTTGTAGCAGCTTTATTCGTAATTGCCAAAACTCAGAAGCAGCCAAGATGTCCTTCAGTAGGTGAATGGATAAAAAATCTGGTACATGCAGACAATGGAATATTATTCAGTACTGAAATGAAATGAGCTATCAAACCGTGAAAAGACATGGAGGAACTTTAAATGTCTATAACTAAGCAAAGGAAGCCAACCTGAAAAGGCTGCATATTGTATGATTCAACTGTATGATATTTTGGAAAAAGCAAAACTACGGAGACAGTAAAAAGATCAGTGGTTGTGAAGAATTGGGAAGAGGGAAGGATGACTTGGTCAAGTACATAGGATTTTTAGGGCAGTGAAAACTATTCTTTATGATACTATAATGGTGAATACATGTCATTACACATGTGTCAAAACCTGTAGGATGTACATCACCAAGAGTGAACCCTAATATACATTACGGACTTTGGGTGATAATGATGTCAATGCAGTTCAGTGATTGTAACAAATGTACCACTTTCATGTGGGATATTGATAGTGGGGAAGTTTTGCATATGTGGGGGCAGAGAATATATGGCAACTCTTTGTACTTTCTGCTCAGTTTTGCTGTGAACCTGAAATTGCTTTTAGAAATAAATTCTATTTAAAAGGATTAAAAAAGAGAATGAGCTATTGATAAGTCAACAGTCTGGATGGATCTCAAGAGCACTATGCTGAGTGAAAAAGGCAATTTCAAAAGGCCATACAAGGTTTTTTAAATAGGGGTTCCATTTATATATTATTTATAGTACTTTATGTACTATTCTGGAAATGATGAAATTATAGAGACAGAGATTAGCGGTTGTCAAGGCTTAGAGATATTGTGGGTTGGGAACTGGGTGTAACTATGAAGCTGTAGCAGGAAGGAGATCTTTGCAGTGATGGGACAGTTCTGTCTCTTGATTGCATGGTGGTTATAGGAATATATAAAATGGCACAATACACACACAGACACATTGTATCAAAGTCAGTTTCCTGGCTTTAGTACTCTACCAATCTTATATAAGGTGTTACTACCAGCACGAACTGTAAAGTGTGCACGGAACCTCTCTGTGTTGTTTTGCAATTCCACTGAATCTCTGATCGATCCAAAATCAAAAGTTTAAAAAACAAAATAAAACAAAAAAGGACGCTCCAGGTCTTAACTGGAGGTGACTTGGAAAGGGGTGTGCAGCCCTGTGGAGCATCCAAGGAGACAAGAGATTTTCACATATTGAGGCAGATGGCGTAACTATTCAGGTTCAAAACTGATTTGGCTTGAACTAAAAAGCCTGACTTTGGCCTATCAGACATACATCATACATCTGCTTAACCACTGAAGTAGAGAATGCGCTCTCTTAAGATAAGAATGCATACTTTCCCCTCCTACGCCCTATTGATAATGCCCCAGATTAGTTCCTTTCCTGACTTCAGGGTCACTTTGACCTGCTAATTTGCACCCGAATACCTCCTTGAAATTTTGATGAAAATGTATCCTGGGTGTGTTGAATGTATGTTCTTTGTTCTAAAAAGATGTAAGACTGTACTGAAACCCATGCTTCTCCAGAACGCTTTCTAAGGCCTTCCTGTGTTATAATCCTCACTCTGGCTCAAGTAAACTCACCTTATTTCTTTTTTCTATAGAGTGGTTACTGATTATTTCGCGTTGACAAAGGGGAGTGCTCCTAAGTGAACAACCCACATCCTACTGTCTCCCCCATGAGCAGAGTGTCAGGGAAGCTCTACCTGGCTGCCCGTGGGCCTCAAGGCAATGCGTCTTTTCTGAGGAACACTGGTACATCAAAGCTGTGCCCAGAGGCCTCGAAGTTCCCCTGCTTGTTGATGGACTGTTATGTGGAATGGTCACAGGCACAATTCCTTGCTTTGCATTTTCTGTGAATTTAAGGAGCTGCTATGTTTGTGTCCATTCTTTCTTCTTCTTCTTCCTTGAAGAGGCTATGTTTTTCTCTTTTTCAGAGATAGTCAACTTAGAAGATTCATCTTGTTGGACGAGATGATGAACTTGAGAATGTAAATTGTTTTCTGGTCAGGATTCCCAGAATGGCACAAATCCAACTTTATATGAAACATTTGAAAAAGAAATAAATTAAATCTCAGCACCCATTACTCAGAAAGCAAATGAAGGAGTCTTAAAAACATAATTACTAACCAAACACCGAAAGCCCAGAGCAGTGTCCAAAGAATTCGTGTTTGAAGTAGTGGATAATCCGGTAATCACCACTTCTCAGAAAGGTTGTGAGGGTATGTGGGAGAAAGCCGTTATTTAAATCATGGGACATTACACATCAAAGCTCTTTCTGTCAAGGGTGTTTAGCTGCTTTAAACATATTAACAACAACAACAAAAAAGACAAGACTCAGGTCCAAGATTTCATCTGAAGCTGAAGGAAGAAAAAGAAAAGAAACTTCCTTTCTATGGAGGAAAGGAAAGAAAAAGAAACTTTCTTTGTATTTCCAAGTCCATTTTCTGTCACAAAGGAAATCTAGTCCTTTGTGATGTTAAGAGGCAAAAGCAGCATCTCCTAGCAGGAGGGAACTCTTCATGGTTTCCCTGCTTCCAGTATGAGCCCCTTAGTGGAGCTGCCACATGGCTGGAGATGTGCAAGGAAAGTGTCAATGTGATTATGCCATTCTCCTCCTTAAAATTCCACAAATGACTCCACGTCATATATTTTTACGTTTTCAAGCCTCTTACTATGAAATATAAGCCCCTGTCAAAATATCTCTTCTTATTTTCCATCTCTATTTCCTTCAAACTTGGTGCTCCAGTAATTACAAATTTACTTATGCTCTTTAAGACACCACGTCATTTCACACCCCTAGGTATTAGGCATGCTTTTCCCTCTCTCTGTATGCCATTTCAACGCTCGCATGCACTCCTCTGCTCCCTTGTCTTAGTCTGTTGAGGCTGCTGTAACAGAATACCGTGGGCTGGGTGGCTTATAGAAAATGGAAATTTATTTCTCATAACTCTGAAGGCTGGGAAGTCCAAGATGAAGGCCCTGGTAATCTGGTGTCTGTTGAGAGCTCCCTGGTTCATAGATGGCCATCTTCTCTCTGTATCCTCACATAGTGGAAGGGACAAGGGAACTCTCTGGGGTCCCTTTTTTTTTTTTTTTTTTTTAACAATTTAAAGCTTTTATTTTTTTCCCCAAAGCCCCCCAGTACATAGTTGTATATTCTTCGTTGTGGGTCCTTCTAGTTGTGGCATGTGGGACTGTGGGACGCTGCCTCAGCGTGGCTTGATGAGCAGTGCCATGTCCGTGCCCAGGATTCGAACCAACGAAATGCTGGGTCGCCTGCAGCGGAGCGCGTGAACTTAACCACTCGGCCACAGGGCCAGCCCTCTGGGGTCCCTTTTTAAGGGCATTAATCCCATTCATGAGGGCTCTACAGACCTCAAGACCTAATCACCTCCCAAAGCTTCCACTTCCTAGTACCATCACATTGGGCCTTAGGATATTTAACTTATGAATTTTGGAGGGAAACAAACATTCAGTCTATGGCACCAGGCTAACTTTTACTGGTACCTCAAGCCTGGTGAGCCATTCCTGAGCCTTCCTGGATGTGCCAGCATATCTCTATCACAGCCCTTATAAGAAGCAACAAAAATTACCTATTGACTCCTCAATCACCCCTCTAGACTGAGGGCCCCTAAGAGCATAAGGCTACATTATTCACAACTCAGCATGTAGTGTACGCTTAACAAATAAAATGAAATTAATTTTTCTGGTTATAGTAGCTCCTCTCTCATGCTTTATTGACTCAAAAATCAGTCCATTGGGCCCCAGGAACTGAATGATTTGTACAATATCTATGTTTTAGGGTTTTCCCAGGAAGCTCTTGGGATATTACTTGTGTCATCTCTGTGATGCTCCTTTAAGCAACGATTGGACTTTGCAACTAACTTATATTGTCACAGCAGACTTTTAATCTTTCTGTTGAGAATGCAGGTTCTTAGGCCATCAAGATGTTTCTGGTGTTGGTGTAAACATTCCAAAGTTGTCTACAGAATTTTGAGGTATGAGCATTTTCTGGGGAGAGACCCTACAGCTTTCTTGAGAAATTTTAAGTAGTTTGGAAAGAAGAAAAGAAAAAGAAGGGGAGGAAATTACCAAATGAGAGTGAAGGGTGGATGCCTAGGGAATGCAGGAAGAAAAGGAGGGAAAAGAGTAAAGTGATACATAAAAAGAAAATGAATAGTGCCACAGACCAATTTCGCTTCACCAAACTTTGTCCAAACTTAGATGCAGTGTAACACTGAGCCCCTCTTTGGGGAAACACATATGTCTGGGTATGAGTATATTCCCCTTTTCCCCACTAGAGTGAGAAAAGCCAACAGAGGGCTTAAGAGAATAGGACACTCAGAGCTCAGTGTCTTGCTAAATACTTACTTTCTAAGTCATGATATGCAATGTGTATCGATAAAGAGAGAGACATATATGATTTATAACATACTTTTTTCAATCAAAATAAATATAAAATATTTAGTACCTGAGCATAATTATCTCCAGCAGAAAGATATTTCATTAAACAGAAACTGACATTAAAATATTGAAAGCCTTACTTTCTGTCTCAGGTGAAATGTTCATGACCAAGATGAGGACAAAATTCCCTAGCCTCCCAGTGACTAGAACATGGGAATCCATGAGCACATCCAGGGGTGACCTGTGCAGATACTTATTCAAGGCCACCTCCTCAGACCTACAGTTTCCTTAGCTATGAAGGAACCAGCCATAGGATTTAAAGTTCCAGAGACAAGGGGAGAAGTGAAATTAGAATGTTTCAGAAATCCACCTTAATTAAACCCAGTTAATTACAAAAAAAAAATTGAATCTAAATGAACGGCAATTTTAACTCACCATTGAAAAAGAATCAACAGATTTCCAAGATTCCAAATTTAAGAAGGAAAAGCTGATCATTGGTAAATAAAACCCAAGACATTCATTCAACTGCAAAGCTGCATTGCCTGGCTGCTCTGAGGATGCTCACCAGGCTGCTGTTTGGTTGACTGCGGGTTGGAAACTTTTGACCACAGGATTTAATTTACTAGATTCACATATGTGTCAGTCACCCAAGTAAAGGGGCCATTTAGAAGTATTTTTAGCAAATATTCTTAGAGTAAGCACCTTAATTTGCTGTCTTGTAAAGGATCAAGAAGGGCAGGGCATGTTTGTGAACATTCCAATTTTACATGCATTTTTAATACAATATATTTCATAAAAACCTTTGAGAGTGGTTACATCATGTTAGTAATGGTCCTTCATCACAAATCCCTGGAGGGTTCTTTATTCTGGGAAAAGAGTATCTAGGCACCCCCGGGTATTATTTAGCAGAAATGACTGCATGATCATCTACTCTGTGTCAGTTCAAGTTAAAATATTTTATGGCACTGTCAAAAATTGGTCAATAGCAAATAACTTATTGTCATAGTCTATTGCAATAACAAGTAAGTATTTGTCAATAACAATGCAAAGAATAGCTTATCCATCCTGAGTTTCTGTGTGGGTGATGCTAAATCAAATGTCTACGAGGAGAAGGAAAGAAGAGGATATTCTAAGATTAAATCTGGTTATGGAAGGTATTTGATATCACCGTCAACGGGGAGATTCATGCTCTTAAATAACAGAGAAAGAGAGCTTTGAAGAATGAGGAAAAATAGTATCCAAGTGAAGATTTTCTCAAATAGAGCGAAGGCTATTTTTTAAGAATCCTCAAGTTGGGAGTGTATTTGAAATATTCTACAGAATAATTTAATATTTATTCTACATATAGACTCTTCATAGTGAGGTTATTTTTGTGATGCAAATTTTAATGGAAATTATAATGTTTTTGTTTTCACAGTTGCCAGGGATAGAGGAGCATTTTACAGAATCACTGGCTCTTACTTTGATATCCATGCACGCTGCTGTCACTCTACCCTCTTCAACTTGTGATGGTCCAGGAAGAAAACTTCTGTGCCTGAGCCATAGCTGGGACTCTGACAAGTGGGTAGGATGTTTGCACACTCCTTGCCCCTAGATGTCAAATCCATTTTACAGTACTAGCTTCTGAGACTCAGCAAAGCACTCTAAGGCAGTAATTCCCTGAAGCACGATCAGATCATAAAGTCTGAGAGTTAGAATGGCATTTGGGGCCATCTAATCCCACACCTCTTCTTAAAATAAGACTCTTCACTCCAACCCATGTGCTGGTACAGCAAGCAGTCGCCAGGGATGGGACTATCTGTCTCTTCCGTATGGGGCAGACATTTTCACTGATGCTGACACTCCAAGTGCTGAAAAGACTTCCTTCTTTGTATTTGTTCTGACCACAATTAAGCCCATCTATTTTCCCCCATCATGGCTCTTTAAGACAGCTATAAACTCCCCCAAATGTGCTCCTATTTCTCTCTATAATGGCTTCTTACATTGTGTGGTTTCGAGACTCTTTCCCATCCTGGTGACCCTCTTTGGAATGTAACTCAGTTTTTCAGGTTACCTCGTTACATTTGGGGCCTCATCTTCCAAGTGTATTTTGACCAGTGAGAGCTAATGATCCTCAATCTTATTTATCCAGGCACTATAATCCCAACATAAGTTTGCCTTATTTCATTATTAGTAATATACGACATAGATTCACAGGGCACTGGTGACATAAACTCTAGAAAGAATGAGCCAGGTCTCCATTTTTTTTAAACAAAGACTTGGGAGAATGGGCATATTGCCAGCACAGGAACTCTAGGATAGAGATGCAGGCACAAACGCCGTTAGGAGAAGCAGACAGATTACCTGGGGTAAACTCCACTCCAGGGAGGAGGCAGAGCCATTGTGAAAGAATTGCAACACTGCCTGAGTCTGGCTAGAAGAAAGAAAACTATTGATTAAAAATATAATTTTAATCCTAACACCACCAAGTGCTATTTTTTAACTTGTTTTGGCTACTTGAGTGCCTTTAAATCCTTATCACAATCCTAAGAGGTAGATGTCACTGTTCTTATTCTACAAATGAGGAAACTGAAGCTCAGAGTAGTTGAGTACACCACTAAGGTTAGACAGCCATTCAATGGTGAAGCTGGAAGCCAGGCAGACCCCTCTGCTTTCAGAGCATGTGCTCATAACCAAAGTGCCCCAACCGTCTTAAATATGGCTTCTTTGCCTTGAGATTAATTGGGGTATCTGGGAGCTGAGCCCAGAGGTGATTAAAGGGGCAAAATGTAAGGGCTTGGGATGAGTAGAGCCTGATGTTTACTCCTGAACTGCAAAGTAATTTACTATCATACTAGTCAGAGCAACACTACAGGACCGAGGGGATAACAGGGGCCTGTGCAAGACAAGCAAGTAACCACCCTTGGCTTCCTGTCCCAGAACAACTTAGAATGCTGGCTTCAGTAGAAAAGGTTAGCACTAAAGGAGGATTAAAAGATAAAATTACATCAAAGGAAAGTCTCTCTTCCACTCACACAGAAGGAATGATCAAATCTTTGAAATTAGAAATATGAAGACTTTTTAAAATAATCTGCCGAAAACTGAAAACTCATCACTTTTTAGGAATAACAATTACAATGATTATTATTCAAGCCAGCAGTAATTAAGTACCTTCCACTGTTCTAAGTGCTTTTCATGTATTTATTTAATGATCATAATAACTCCAGGACCTGAGTACTATTATTATCCTTGTTTAAAGTGTTGGTAAACTAAGGCATGGATAGGTTAAGCAGCTTGTCAAAGTCATACAGCTAGTATGTTACAGAGCTAGTACTTGGGTCCAGGTGTCTCGGAACCCCTATTTTTTTTACCCCTACATTATAAAGTTTCTCTATTTTGCATGGTAATGTTTTTCAATCTCTTGTTGGATATTTTCCCTGGAAAACGCTCCTGTGAGACACCAAGAAATAACCCAGTGAACGTTGGGACCGAGCCCCACCTCGGCAGTTTCTACTCAGATATTTGAGTCTTGGGGGTAAATGAGAGGACGGTCTGTGGAGACATCCTTTGCTGGTGTGACGCAGGCTTCAATGGTTCCTGCAGGGGTGGGGACACCCTGGGTTGGGGCTCTTAGTTTTAAACCCCAAATGTAACTGAGCGATTCTCTTGCTATTTTGTGATTTGTCTTACAGAGTTTCTCTATGAAGAAATAACAGATGCCCAAATGGTCTTGCATACTTCTATAAGAAGTCTGTTCCACAGTAGTCATCAATGCCCTGGCTATTTTAGGGATTTTCTTTCCCAATAACTAATCTTTCCTTAATTTTATTGATTTTAATTTCTATTTCAAAAATCTTTCCATTAAGAAAATCTTTTTTGCATTAAAAAAATCCTCCCAGAAAAATAATTCATCCACTTATTTGGATTTTTCATTATTTAAAGAGTATTTTAAAGATTTATTGTGATAATAATAATGATAGTGATAACAATAATAATAATGTTCCAGAAGAGAGGAGTAGATGTATTGTTTTCCCTTTGGTCTATTTGCTGTTTTCTTTCCTCCTTCTCTGCTTGGGCCTATGTTTACTGAACTGTGTAGAATGCCAAGACAGCGTTTGTAAAGGGGGATTTATTTAACTCTGGGTGAGTTGTACAAATGCAATAATGTGGCCCAACTCTTGTTTAATTTTGAAGGCTTTCTCCTAGACAACATTGCTCATAATGGACGGTTCAAGCCAAATTATCCATTATTGTTCCCAAAGTTTACAATTAAACTATCGATCAAAACTGGCACTGATTCCTCCAGCAGCCTGAGCGTAGAAGCCGCTGAATTGCATCAGAACCTTAGCGTTTGGAGCCAGAAAAAGGTGATATAGACAGATAACAGACTGACGGACAGACACACCCTCCACCAGTCACCCTGGGATGCAGCCTTCGGTCATTTTTCTTGAGCCAGAGACAGGCTGCAACCACGGGTACGTAGTGTGCGTGTGAGGTTTTAATAGCCAGAGGTCCCCGCAATTTGTGACCCCTATCCCTGGCTGTAAAAATTGGAGTTTAACAGGTTTGGCTCCATAGGGAACCAACCTCAGCTTTTAGGCTCCTTCAGACACTGCAGAATGCATCTTTTCTGGGGAATTCCACAATAAAATGACTGTTATTTATCATTACAAACCTCTTTATCATTTAGTCAATAAAAGGCCTCTCTCTCTCACTTTTTTTCCTGTGGCGTGCTCAGAGTCAGAAATCGGTATTAGTCTCTCCTGGCCTGGAGGCAGGAGATGTCAAAAGCTAAATCATGATCTAGCCTGGCTTCCTGGCTAAATTGTGTATGAAGGCCGGAGGCAAAAAGGTGCACATGCTCATTATTTGAAACAGAGAAATTTTTTCCCTCTCTTTTAGTTTTTCTTTCTTTTTCTCTTTCTTCTTTTTACATATTGAGACAGATAATAAATACATATATGACTCAAAGGACATCAGATGGAAACAAGGCAACCAGAGATTAATGTGTTGTCTTCATATATTTTCTGATCAAGAAATAACAAGTGGATTTTCATTTAAACAAAAAAAGAACAGTAGATTTCACCTCTTGAACTTTTTCATCACAGTGGAAAAAAAGAGTATTGTTTATGATTGGATATCAGTAATAGATGCCTTAAAAGGAGAGCAGAACTCAAGAAAGGCAGAGTGTTAGTTAAGCATCAGTACGATTGTTACTTACACAGAGAAGCAGACGCGGAGTTCCTGCTGTGGACAGGAAGGAGGGATCCATTCCTTTGCATCTGCAAACAGGTTCTGCCTCAAGGATTCCCTCACTTCCTCCAGCACTTTGGTGGCTGCCGGGTGGTGAGAGGTGTCAGCATCACAAAGGATCGGTAGGCATATTGAGGTAAAAGCGTCTTTGGACCTAACATATGTAGGGTAGTTCATGCAGAGCCAAGTATCCCGAGTATGGTCTGAAGTGCTGCATTTTAACAAGAAGTACAATTTGGTGGTCTTAAATCTCCTTTTCATTAAATTGCTTTGAGTACACTCCCTCTCCTGATTTTTACATATGTCAAATAAGGAACATGAGTTCCTCCCTTTCTTCACTGTCTTAGTTATTTAATGCATATTCTGAGCTTGTCCTATGTGCCTGATACCCTGGCAGTGGTGGGAATACAGCTGTGAACAAGTAAGAGATTATGGAGCATGATGAGCTGGGCCCAGGCAAAATTGTCAATGAATACGATTATATAGATCTATGTCCCATTATTTTACTTAAAATGGGGCAAATTATAATTGAAGAAATAAAATTTAACAATATCTCTGTTGCTAAAACCTTGATATTTCCCCCTGTATATCCAATTCCTGGAGGAAATAAGATCCAGAAGCATAGAAACTGATAATTTTAGAGCTTAAAATACTTTAGAGAGAAACTTGTTCAATACTCCTATTTTATAGGGGAAGAAATTCAGGCTTAAGATAAAACAAACAAAGGGAAAAGCAAACAAACAAAAATTGCATGAGCATTCAACTAGCAATCACAGTGTAACAACTGAAGCTTGGATTCCTATACATATGTCCATCCAGCTCCTTTCCTATCTGTCCTCAGTCTTATCTTTTTCCTATAGAATTTATTGAAGATATATTCAAGGTTTGCTTGGCGGTGACAAGAAGACAGAAGAAGTTGTCTCTGGTATTAAATACTTGTTCTTATTGTCATCATTTGCTCAACTGTGTTCTTAATGGTGAGTAAGAATGTACGCAGGTCTAGGACGGATCAATTACGAAGTTCAATTTGGCTACAGAATATATTTATATTTGCTATTGGGCAGACCCCTAAAAATATTGATGCTCACTTATTATCTCTGACATAACATGGACCGAGATTAAAGGTATGGTGTTAATTCTGGACTTCCAGCCTTGTTTGACTGGCCTGTGAGCTGCTCTTGGATGTAATCTCCAAGATAGAGCAATCATGTAGAATTCTATTCTATAAGGCAGAAGAGCCAAGTGCAAAAGAATTTAGTCTTAAACAGGTCCGTGCTAATCTTCGAGGCTATAGAAACAAGTCTTGGGGGAAAACAGATCATGATGTATGAACCTGGAAGTGTGTAAAGCTGAACTTCCGTTTTGATGGAAGACAATGTGAAGTCAAACACTTTGTCTCCCCTCTCACCAGACCATAGGACTGCCCAAAGAAAATCGGCCACAATTTAATGTCTCCCAGGTATTAATTTATTTGTATCCAAAAGGGCCTGGAATATTTTTAAACATTTACAAAAAATATTGCTTCTAGACTGAAACTTTATGTTCTCATCTCAGAGTGAAATCTTATGACAGGTTATAAACTACTCAAAAATGAGATGGTTTGCAACGAGGATGCAAATGGAATGTTGAGCGGCATCTTGTTGCAGCTTGAGATGACTAACATAAAGAGGGCAACATTGGATTTGTCTGTTCTTCCGTCTGAGCATGATATGTAAATCAAATTTTACCTTTAAAAAGTACAGGATTGAAAAAAGAAAAGAAAAATATTTATGTATTTCTATTCTACTTATCCTTTTTTTTCTTTTTCTTTTGTTCTTTCATGTTATTAAAAAGAAAAACAAACCCTGGCTTGAGTCTGCCAGCTCTAACTTGCAACTACAACAGCTTTCACCTTCTAGTAGTTTAAAAATTATTCGATTATTTCCCAAACTTATGTTTACGCCTCTGTTATCATTTAATCGTAAGTCCACATTTCCTAGCTGCACCTATTACAGAGGCACGAAGCTGTAGGTCTTCCCTATAACCAATAAGTGAAAGAACTCTAAGAATATTGATGAGTCTATTTAGGCATCTCTTACTTTACCTCGTAAGAGTTTATTTCTTCCTCCCTTCAAACACTGCGTTCCTTGGCCTCATGTGGCTTGTTGCTTAAGCACATGTGGTCTAGTTGCCTAATGAATTGGGCAAATATCTACCTCAGAACATCAGACTGGACAGTGGTGTTTGAGCACGTTTATGGTGGACAGTCATAAAAGCAGCACAGTGGCTTTCTGTGGTGGGGAGGGACTGCCTTTCTCTGCCATGCGTCAGTGCTGGGTATTCTTCAGTGTGACCTTGGCACCCAGCTCTGTCGCACCACCACGTGTCCTGATTCCCTTTGAGTGTGAGCCCTTTGAGAGAAGGGTGCTTAATAAGTGCTTTTGGGATGAAGTCAAGTTTGGCATCTTGATGTGCAGGCGTAGATTACAACACATTGTTAACCCTGGACAGGGATGCTATTTAGGACATTTTGTGTTCAAACTTTTTCTAATCCTAATATGTAACTTCATAAAACTGTTGATGGAATGCACTTTTGAGATTGATGAACAAGAGTTGTTCAGGCTTAGGTTCTCAAAGATGATGATAAACCTTAAACATTTAAAAAATACCCAGCAGGATTTTAGGTTCTAATTCTGACTACATATACTTTACATTATAGACATGCAAAATATTCATGTCTGTTTTATTTAAAGTTCTCTTGATCACTACAGTTTATGTAGTCTGGAAATTCCTTTATTTTGGAATAGTTATGCTCTCTGGTAGATGCCATTATCGTACTCAATAATCACTACTTCTTCCAGTAAAATCATACGTACTCACTCATTGCCATGTGACTGTCTGAGACTCCTGTTGGCATGTGACTTGGTCATGTGACTTTCTTTGCCAATGACAAGTGAACAGGTGATCATGTGACAAGTGTGGTAGAAACTTGATGAGCCCTTGAATGTTTGTGCCAATTCTCTTGCTTTTTATCCCTGCCATGAAAACTGTATGTCTCAAATAAGGAGGGCTCCTTCAGCCCAGAATTTTAAGTTGCACGGAGAAGAACCACAAAAACCTCAGCTTCCAACATTTGACATGACAGAAATAAGCAGTTGTTAAAGGCCACTCAAATTTTTCTTGTGGCAGAGATGACTACTATCCATATTAGTGTTTATTTTTAAAAAGGATAATTAGATTTTCAAGATACAGAGATACAAAGAAAAAACAAACAAAAAGGGTCATTATCCCCCAACACAGGTGAGCTTTGTTACTGTGTATATCCAGTCCAGAAGATTCTAGCTGAACAGGAAAAGAGTATATTTCATGTATAATTTAATTATAATATGGTGATATGTACCTTTTATTGTATTTCTTTAAATATATTGCGACCTTTTATACCATTAGTAAATTTGCCCTCGTGTTTTTATGTATAGTTTACCTGACATTCCTATGTGTGGTTAATATTTGAAAGAGATCAATGATGACAAATGAGTCTTTTATTATATTTATTATTTACATTTAAAAACTGAGGATACTGCCAATGTTCATAATATTTATATCAGGGAAACACATTTCTCTACAAAGAGGTTGAGACATTATTTTGATATTGTTTTGATTTATTTCCTATAAACTAAAACAAATTTCCATTCTACCATAAAGGAAATGACTTTATTTGCTTTGTTTTTGTTTTGTTTTGGCAAATAATCCTTTGAGAATTTGAAATTGGACCTGACGTTTATTCCAAAAGATGGGTATCTTCAGAGAAATTTCACTACAGTTCCAAACCTAACTCTTAACGTTCAGATCTTTGTGATAGATTTGCAAAGTAATGTCAGCAGAAAGTCTTTCCTTGTATTTCTCTTCTCTTTTTTTTCACTCTTTATATCTTGCTTGTCAAGGGACACTTAGTGAGGGTCAATTTCATTTTCTGCATGCATGTTGTTATATGCATATAGAGTGTAACACTTGTAAACCTTTTGTCTTAGAACCATTAAGGAGGAACCTGGTGTTGACGAGCATGGGTGATTGAGGATTTTCTGAGAACTAGAGTGTGCATTTTGAAGCTAGACCTGGTTTTCAAGCATTCTATATACAAGATTTGGACAGATAGATAGGTAGATAGAAAAATAAATATATATAAAAATAAGTTATTTGTATTTACATATATTACAAGTAAATATAGAGTTTTCAAAGTAAAAGTGCCTGTCACATTCTCTTGGGCTGTGGTCATTCCAGATCTTGTACTTATTTCAAGCATCATCACAGCTGACAGAAGACTTTCTAGAGCGGATTATTGTGTTTACGAGGCATCCTAGTGCAGTTTTCACCACTGATAATGTCCAGTTTTGTATACACGTACCATCACTCCAAATTCATTATAACAGCTTTGAGGACAAGAGCTACGTCTTTTTCATCTATATGTCTACATGTGTTAGCACAGTTCTTGGCTTATGATGGGGTTTGATTAATAACACACGATTATTATATATTATGGTGTATTATTAATAAGTAGGCCAATCAGAATTACAAAGAAATCCAGAAGCTTAATTGCAGGGGCTAGAGCAGTCTTAGGCTCTGAATATTTGAAAGAAAAAAGGATAACATGATTGCATTTATTATTTGCTATTTCAGGGGGTAGAACAAAAAGAGATAGACTCCAACCCAGCGTGAAACGGTTTTCTAATGTGTGGCCTTTATGAGTTAATCTTCACTGGGCATACCCAAGCAAAGTTAAGATGCCATTTATCCGGGATATCACAAGGTGGATCCCTGTATTATGCAGCAGGTTAAACTAAGTGACTTGTATGATTTCCTTCAACGGTTTCAAGTTGTCTTTTCTAACTCAATAGGTTATAAATTTATTGAATCTAGGGATCACGTTTTACTTTTCTTGATATCACTAGTCTCTAAACTTTCCCCTACATAGCAACTACTCAATAAATGTTTGTGGAATGTAATGATGGGAGACTCCTCAGTGATAAAGGAAGATCAGGAATAGTGCGTGGCTCACTTGTGGGACTGAGAAGTGCTTGGTGTTCAAAAAGAGCAAATGGAAGGTGGTACCTTTCAAAGGGCGAGGCAATGGGAGGTGGCTGGGCATAGGGGTGCAGATTTAGAGAGGAGACTATGAGTTTCACTTTGGACGTGTTGAAATTGCTGTGCCTGGGGAAGATGGACAGTAGACAAATGTGTAACGGGTGTGGAGCCTAGGAGAGAACTCTGGGTTGGAAATCTATAATTGGGTAGGCCTGAGGTCCAGGCCTGGCTCCAACACTGACTAGCTGTGTCCTTAGGCAAGTAATTTCACCACTTTACACCTCAAGTCCTTATCTGTAAAATGGAAATAAATGATTCTGCCTACTTTTTAACATTGCTATGGAGATATTCTCCTAGTGCCTCCCATGTAGAAAGTATCATTTAATGTTGGTTTCTTTAGCATTGTAATTATTTTCATTATCAGTTTTTATTCTAGTGAGAATTGTTTCAGTAAGATGAGTACAGAAACCATATTACAGTGGTTGAAGCCGTTAAGATTGTTGACTAGTCCTAAAAAACTGAGAAATGGAGAGATAAGATTATAACTAGATGCAAACAAAGGAAATATTTTTTTTCAGATGGGAGTAATGAGCATTTTTATATGCCGAGGAGAAGGGACAAGAAGAGAGGAAAAAGTTGAAGAGAAGAAGAAATTAAGGAAGTCTATTGAATGAAGGAATGAGTGAAGGAGGGGACAGAGTCCAGAGTAAATCTAGAAGGGTGGGCTTTGTCTAGAAGGAAAGGTGTCACTCTTTGGCAATGGAGGGTCAAGGGGTGGGGGCACGGGGGATGGGGAGGTAAGGGCTTCTCAACTTATCATGTGTTCAATAATTGAAAGTGATTAAATGGATTGTCTCACCAATACTCCAAATTTGGATTATTTTTATTACTTTATATAGGGAATTCCTCACTTCTTACTATCTAAGATACTTGAGTACACTTGATTCTTTAAATAACTTTGGAGCTAAAGAAGGGCAGCTGATATTTTGCCCTTTTATTGGTGAAGAAACCCAGACAAAGAATGTGACTTATCCCCATGGTGAAGGCTCACTCTATCCCTGTAACTGCATGCAAATCCGACCCACTTCTGTACCGTGTGCCTGCCGTTTGATTCCATCATCACTTGGCTCTGATCTCACTTGGGACCTTAATTCCTACCTCTGACTTCTAGGTTTTGCATTGGAATTTTTCCCCCCTCACAGAACCTTGGTTTCCCCATAGCCTTTTCCTGGAAGGAAAAGGCTGGCCTTCTGGATTTTACCTCGTATTAGTATGGGGAAGTAACAGTGTATTTAGTCCTGTAGAACTTAGACCCAGCCCTGTCGCATGGCTAGAACCTGACCAGGTTGGCCTTGTGCCTCTCTCTGCTTGGTAGAGTCAGTATGCATTTAAATTACAGCTAATTAAAGTCCGAAACTGAATTAGGAGCTTGGTTTCCTAAATTCACTGGGAGCTGGGACATATATCACTTTCATATGCAGTTGTAGGTACTTGTACCAGCCAGGTTTAAGGGAACAAACACCGAGGGAAAGCTCTACCATTTGAAGCTTCTACAATTGGAATAGAACTTGGTTGCTCCTATGTAGAGGGTGATCCGAATGGTTAGCTGATCTTTCCCGCGTTCATTTCTATCTTCCTATTTCTAAAGATAAATACTCTCAACCTGCCTTGTCAGTGAGATTTCTTTTATTTTGACTTCTTTGCTGATATTATCATCTCTGCTCTCTAACAACTTTGGATTTATTCAAACTATGTGTTGCTCTATAAGGTACTTGAAAGATTGTTATTCTCGAAGACTCTCTCCCACACTCAGGCAACACTTCTAACCAACTCACATGCCCCGATGTCCAAAATGGTATTATTCATATTCTGTCCTTCATATCCTCTTCATGCCTAGGAACAATCTGCTAAAACAAGTAGTGTTGAAATTATAAGACATTCAGATACTATTTATCTTTAGCAATGATTACTTTATTGGGCACTATGAGCAATTTGCAAAGAAGAGAGGTAAAAAGACCTCAGAGTCAAATTCACAACATCCTCTTTACCTAAATACCAAAGGAGCTGGAAGATTAGGACCAGAATCTATTCTAAAAACAAACTACAATGAAATGACTTCATGGATAATGAGAGTTAGAGACAGAGGGACCTCAGATTTTCCCAGGCATTATAACAAAACCAAGAAACTGTAATCGTGTAGCTATAGGCCATTCTAGAATTGCAAAAGTTTGACATCTACTTTAGAACAGAAAGTTTTCTCATGCTTGCAGATAGTGTCTAGATGTTAGGATACCTAATTTCTATTCCAATTGTTTTCTTAGAGTTTAGGTGTGACTTTGGCTAACGAGTCCCCAGTTGTCTCAGATATCCAGGATTATAGTTACTATAATGAAAACTGAAAAAATAAAATCTATTAAAGCTATTTGCAGGTATTGTTAAAAATAAGAGTTTATTTTTAATCTAGTGTCTGTTTTAGACTTTATATTTCATATTTGACTTTGTTCCAAATGTTCTTTTTTCTTCTACAGTTAGTCGCTTCTTTATTTTCCAATAAAAAGGGAACAGACATGAATATATTGCTAAGTATATTTTTTATTTGAACAAATTTGTAAAGTAAATGTTTATAATTTTTTTCTGGTTGGTAAAGTTTATTGTAGAAAATCTGTAAAATTTGAAAAGCATAAAAAATATTAAAACAAAAATTAATTCCACTTTTTTGTAAATAACATTTTTATTTACATACTTGCAGACAAATATGATAAAGTTTTCTCTTATCATAGAAATAATCCTTGAGTTGGTTGAGTTTCATCTTTCTATTCATCACTTTTAGTGATAACATAGTATATTTCATCAATGTATGATCCTCAATTTCTTGAACCAATTTATTATTGCTAACCATTTAAAAACTTCAATTCCTTTATAATAACTTTATCCTGATGTTCTAGCAAATATGTCTCCTTGTACTTATCTGATTAATTTCTTAGTCTAAATTCCTATAAACATATGGATGTGGTTTATAGTATAATAGTTAAGATTTTGTGTTTTAGAGTCACACAATGGGACAAATTAGCATCATGTGATTCTTGATATAATGCACTGAGAAGCACACAATATCACAGTAATTATGTATCCACTTACTTCTTTTGCTTTAACGTGTTTTAGTGGCATGTACAAAATAAGGATGCACTGTATAAAGGACTTTGTTCTAATTTTATAGGCGAATAGTGTATCTTATTAATATTTAATGTAAATAATAATGTCTATTGATTGTATTTATTATTTGCGAGTTGCCTTTTTATGTGTATGGGTTATTTTCCTTTGGAAATGTTAGTGATTTTCTTATTAATTTCTATAAATTATTTTTAGATAAAGACATCAATCAGATTTGTTGCAAATAAATGACTTGTATTCTTGTGGAATTCTACCTGCTTTTAGTTCTTCTGTGGTGTGTGTTCTAGCCAGGCCATTTGACTTGCTGATGGAAGAATCACAAGGTCCTTTTCTTGCATTTGATACTGAAAATATATGAATATACAAATAGTAACTCCTTACTTTAGGAGAGGTGATTCCACTGATTAGAAGCCCAGTGGTCTCGCCTCAGGTATCTGAAAGCCAATGAGGAAGGAGATTGATTATTTTCATCTTAGAGGCTCATTTACCAGGCCAAGGGAACAAAAAAATAAATAAAAAATAAACACCAACCAACCAAGCAGACACAAAATAACAACAATCAGTCCCACCACTGCAACCAATAACTTTGGGGTTCTGAGCTTTTATGGCCTCTGTGCGTGTGTGTATGTGTTTTGTTTTTCCCCTGTATCTTTCAAACTAGCTTGGTTTTTGCATGTTGATGGCTGGGTTTTTACCAGTTGGTGAATAGCCTGTAGATATGAGTGTAAGTTCCAGGAAGACCAGGATCCCCTCTTGTTTATATTTGCGTCCCCGGTACCTGGTGCCTGACACAACTTAGGCATTCAATGCTGATTGAATTAATGAATTAATAAAAGACACCCTGGCCTCTGAATAATGAAGAAAGACATCAGGGAGACAGAAGAATTTGAAAAGAAAGAGGAACTGAAGAGAGAGGCAGAAAGGTGACAAAGAGAATCTTGACAATTCTGCCTAAAGCCAACTCTACTCTCAAGTTTTAACAAGATTTTCCCTCACTGCCCAAATTCCTAGGATTCATTTCTAATATTTTTGTTTTGTGCAAATACTTTCCACTTGGGAGAGGGAGGAAATTCACTTGAATAACAATGAGGAGACTTTAAGAGAAGATTGTTTGGCTCAGGCTTTACTCCGTAATTTACTTACTGTCCCATGGGATCGTCCTTATAAATTATTCCATCTCTCTCCTCTGTCCTTTTATAATGCAACTTTTGTCGAAAATACACAGTCTTACAAACTTCACAGACTTCCATCTCAATCAATTTGTTTTTATAAAACCGTAGCTTATGCATAGATTCTATCAACACTTATAGGATGGGCACCTGTTGTCAAGCACGTGGTAAAGGCAGTGCCCAGTCTCAGAGAAATAACCTCGGGTTGGGGTCACCAAACTTGGTACCGAGGGAAGGAAACAGACCACTGGCCTAAGAACCAAACAGTTCTGGATCCTTCTTGGGAAGAGAACTGCTCCTTTTTCTGGAAAATCCTCTTACCAGGTGTGATGCTTATGGAAGCGGCAGCCTCTCACTTCCACAACTCCATGCAAGCACATTCTGGACATGAGAAGGTAAATTGCTCTGGGTCATAAAGTGAGAGGAGCCTTTGGTAGAGGCTGGGAAGTCTGAAGGAAATCGCCTTCAAAGGACTGGCAGAAAAAAAGAGAATCTTACGAAGACCTAAGATCTAGTGTTCAGAGGGAACAAGAAACAGAAGTGACATAGAACATCACAACTAATGCTCATGGTTCACTGTGTTCCAGACATTTTTTGGAACACTCTGAATGCATTGCTGGTTTAACCCCTGGATACTGCTATTTGGTAGGTAATACTATTTCTCTTTTACAGATAAGAAAACTGAGGCACACAGAGCTTGTGACTTATTCAGGATTACACAGCTGTAAATGGCGTATTATGCATTCAAACACAACCTGACTCTGGAAACTTGCTTTTAAACCACTATACTGTATTGTGCTGAGCCATCAACAATAATCTTGGGGAGAGCATTACTTCTCCCTTTGTGTGTGGGATGGTGACTCCAGTTGTTCTAATTTATTTTTAAA
Source organism: Equus przewalskii (assembly GCF_037783145.1). Taxonomy (NCBI): domain Eukaryota; kingdom Metazoa; phylum Chordata; class Mammalia; order Perissodactyla; family Equidae; genus Equus; species Equus przewalskii. The sequence continues at coordinate 9,095,474 of NC_091849.1, forward strand.
GGAATATGTAACTCCAAATGTCTGGAGGGTTTGGGAACATCCAAAGAGTATATAACTGGGTTATACGTAGATTTATCTATTTATTTTTGACTATTAATTAACCGGCACCCTAGACCTTATTATAAGCTCTGCCCAGTTCTAAAATGCAATCACTGTGAGCCAAACACAGAGACAGGCAATTATTATTCAGTCTTTAATATGGGTAAGAGCTAACAGAAGATTTCATTATATGATTTCTGTTGTCTTATTAGGTAACACTCTCATTCCAACTCTGAAAAAGAAGTTTAGGGGAAATCTCAGGGACCCTAGAGGGTAGTAAATTATACTGGAATGAGTAACAGACTGGGAATTAAGAGGACTGTGTATAATTTGACTCTCCCACTGATCTTTGACTAATATTCATTCAGACAATTGCCTGCTCTATGTATCTTTTTGAAAGTCCTATAGGCATCCAAAATTCATAAAATATAAATGTCCACCAACCCATTATGCCCTTGCCCTTCCATATGCTACTTTTCCTCTATTCCTGATTCAGTTCAAGGCACTATGCCCTACCTAATCATCCAAATGAAGAATCTTGAATCCTGTTGCCATTACCTCTTTGTATTTCTTCAGTGTATCATCTCATCTTCATTTCTACTCTTGTTGCTCTTATTCTATGCCTGGATGACTGCACCAGGCTCTTAACTAGACAGCATGACTCCAGGCTAGCCCTCTTCAAATCTGACCTCTGCTGCATACCACTGTGCCGTTCTCCTCCACTTACTGGAGGATATGGCCTGTCCACATCCATGCTGAAAACTATCCAGTGGCTGCCACAGCTGAGTCTAAGTATCTTGTCATGCTATCTAAAACAGTCCATGTTCAGGCCTTTGCAATCTGTGCAGCCACTGTCTTCCTTTCATTTTTATGTTCTAATACACCCTTCTTTTTGTTTCTATAACATACTGCAAACTTAACCCTAATACCACACCTTAAAGAAGTTGTCTTAATTCATCCTGTCCCAATGATAGATGATAAACATTTCAAGGGCAGGGACCTCATCCTAGTCCCCTTTTCAGCCTCGCTGTATGACTCAGTGTCTAGAACATGGTAAGTGCTCAAGAAATTGTCATAAATCTTTAAATGAAATGACCATAAATTAGTCACTTCTCCTCCAAGGTCTCATCCAACTTAAAAAAAATACCATTACATATGGCAGATAGTAGCCTGCTTATAACCATAAATAATATGCCATTTTTAAAATCCTCTTTGTGTAAGTATATATGTTTGAATGTTCAATTAATGAGGCATGGTTGGTACTTTGAACTCATCCTGTTTATAATCTTTTCAAGTTTTATACATCACCGTCTCCGATTGATATATATTCACATTTATTTAGTGATGTCAAACTCCTCTTTATATTTGGCTTTTGAAAAAAGTTTCTAGAAAACTTTCAAATCACATGATAGTAACGAAGAGGTTAAATAAATGTCTTTGAATATGCAACACTGGTTGGCATTTGAATTTTTAAAATCCAATAATATTCATTTGAGAGCAATATTAGAAACCTGTTGTACTCAAACATCTATTAATATTGTGAGCTTATAGAGTTTGGAATCAGACTGATTTGGTTAAAATACAGAAAAGGCCACTTATCATCAAGTTGACCTATGCAAGTTACAAACATAAAAAGAGATACATTATCTTTATTTTTGAGTTGTAAATAATATCTCTCTTTCAAGATTACAGTAAGCGTTAGAGATGACTTCTACACAGTGCATAGCATAGCCTCTATTAGCTTTACTATAATGTTGATAATGATGTAATGATGCTGGTGGCAATGATGATAGTGGTGGTGGGGGTGATGCTGGTGGTGGTGATGATGGTGGTGGTGGTGATGCTAGTGGTGCTGGTGGTGATGCTGGTAGTGGTGGTGGTGGTGGTGATGCTGGTGGTGGTGATGATGGTGGTGGTGGTGATGGTGGTGGTGGTGATGCTAGTGGTGGTGGTGATGATGCTGGTGGTGGTGGTGATGCTAGTGGTGGTGGTGATGCTAGTGGTGGTGGTGATGCTAGTGGTGGTGGTGGTGGTGATGCTGGTGGTGGTGGTGGTGGTGATGCTGGTGGTGGTGGTGGTGGTGGTGATGCTGGTGGTGGTGGTGGTGGTGGTGATGCTGGTGGTGGTGGTGGTGATGCTGGTGGTGGTGGTGGTGGTGATGCTGGTGGTGGTGGTGGTGGTGGGGATGGTGGTGGTGGTGATGATGGTGGTGTTGGTGATAGCCTTTCCTATCTCTGTATCTGTGCACATGGCTTTAATTCTGTTAGCAGAAATTCCCATTTCATGAGCTGTCATACCCTCCCCCTTCCTCCTTCACTTTGCTAAGTCCTACCCTTTAACCTTTAGGTTTCAGTCTGACATCAGGTCCTCAGGAAGCAGCCCTTGATCCCTCAAGTTAGATGAAGTACTCCTCTTATAATCTCTCCTGGCAAGCACCATGTACTTTTCTTTCATAGTGCTTTTCACAAATGTAATCAATTTATTATTTACAAAATAGCATCATAAAATCTCCTTCAACTTGACGATAGTCCAGTGTGTTCATCTTTATTTCTGTATCTGCATATTTTAGCACTGTGCTTGACATAATCCCAGTCCCTCAATAAATATTTGTTGTATGAGTGACACGATGACAAAAATGACAATGACTATCCAACTGAAATCATGGCGAAAGGAAAACATGGTCTTTTGTCCTCAATTCAAGGACTTAAAACAAGCAGCTATTTTGTGTGTGGTTTAAAGAGTATCTCCAACCCAAGAGCCATTTTAAATAAGAGATGAACAACTTTGCAAAAATCTATATAAACAGTCTTAGATGAATCCAAGTACATTTCTTAAAGTATATAGTAAAAAAAAAAGATAAAAGAAAAGGAAAAAATTGGTGGAGGAATGAAGAAAAAGACAAAGAGCCTCTCCTGAATGTTCTCTCTTTTTGGTTTGTTTCTGTAGGAGGAAGGGTCTCTAGGTAATGAGGGTGACTGGGTGACAGTAGGGCATTGCTGGGCACCGACAAGTCTCTCGATGCTGTACTGTCTTATGCCACAGTTGCTGTGCACGACAAGAAAGGCCCATAAAGATGACATGTTTGCGTGGTAGCTCCCTGGTGGGGCACCAATGCATTACCTGGATCTAATTATCTCATCTCCAGCTGACAGAGGGGTTTCCATGGACCCTTTTCATCACTGCCGCCTCAGCCCAGCTTCCAGGGGGCTGTCTAATAGCTTGATGTATTTTTGGATCCCCTGCTCATTGGATGAACAAGCTGAAGCAAATCATGAATTGACCTCAAAGCATTTATAAACTGTAGAACATTATATTCTCCTCAGAGCCATAGGGGCAGTAAACTATAGTTTCTCTGCTGTGAAACATGGTTTTGCTTATGCACTGTGTTACTGGGGTTGTACCTAAACAATAATACATCATTTGTGGCACATGTCGCCTTCTTTATTGAAAGGCAAAACAAAGAGTTGAGGACAAAAATCATTACTTCTTTAGCAATTTTTCACAAAATGCTTTTCTTTTGTACTTGACACACAGATGGGACATTGTACTGCGAGGGAAATGATATATGGCAGCGTGACAAATTTCATTTCCTTTCTGAAACCAGAATCAGAAGGATGCACAAATTTTGGAAAGTTGTGTTTCCTTAAAAAAGCAAAAAACAAAATAAGCTTTAAAGAAAGGACTTGTGGGGGGGTGCTTTCGTGGGTCTCCCTGAGAAAGCATTTGTATACTTTAATTGATTTGTAGGGTATTGATCAAAGTGCTTAAATGAAATTATTGGTAACAATAAGCGGGCTCGTGTAAGACCTTCTGTATCATCTTGGAAACGATCACCGTGACTGACGCTGAAATGAACAGGGTGAGATGCAGCCCGGGAGGAACTGCACAGACAAGAGCAAGGGACCCAGAGTCTGCTCCTTTGGGCCCCCGAAAAGTTTAATGCATGTACTTTCTGAGAGGCAGAAGAAATAAGGCAGCTGCTCTCAGTTCTTGCTATTCCTTCTCTATCCCATTTTCTTATTCTCTACTTCATACTCAAATGCAGTGTTTCTCAAAGCTTGTCCACCCAGCACCTGCTCCTGAGTCACTGGGGTGCTTCCTAAAGATGCGAGACTCCCAGCGCCTCCACCGGGCATCTGAATCTGCCCATGTGGAGTTGGGGCATCGAGATCTGCACGATTTGTACATCCACAAGGTGATGTTTCTGCCCTTCTGAGTCTGTGAAGCACTGCCTACGTGTCTCATCCCAGGCTGCTGTGAGGAGAAATCACGATGAACATCCGCAAACAACTGAACTACTTTTTCTGACTTCTTTCCTTTCAGGGTCCCTTTCCCTCAGCATCTTACTATGTGACTTTTCAAAGTGTTCATAACTATTATAATTTATAGTGTCACTCTCCCAGATAAACTGTGTGCTTTTTTTTTGCTGAGGAAAATTAGCTCTGAGCTAACATCTGTTGCCACTCTTCCTCTTTTTGCTTGAGGAGTATTCACCCTGAGCTAACATCTGTGCCAATCTTCCTCTATTTTGTATGTGGGTCACTGCCACAGCATGACTGATAAGGGGTGTAGGTCCGTGCCCGGGAACCAAACCTAGGCCACGGAAGTAGAGCACACCAAACTAACCACTAGGCCATGGGGCTGGCCCCTCCTGTATGCATTTTATCAGGACCTTTTTGCTCCTTAATTCATCATTTCCCAAATTGTGTTAGGCATTTCTTTAAAAACTGAATAAATAAAAGCTTCAAATAGGTTTAAGAAAATACAGGTTAAACTTAAAGTTAGTAAAATAGCTTGACTACAGGACTTGTCAGGGCCTTTAATATAGGCATGTACCCTGAGGATCAACAAATAAGAGTTTCTTAAACACACATGATAGGAAAGTTCTTTGTGCTGAAGAATTTCATGAGATTCATCTTTCAAAGAACAAACTTCGCAATCTACTGCCTACTCAGAAGGAATATTAAAGGGTAAATGGGAATCCAGGAGGCTCTGTGGCAGGTGGGCTGTAGCAGAAGAGCTATCTGATGCCTCTTAAATGTTACCACATATGTGGCTGTTTATTATACTCTTGGACAGTCCTGCATTTGTGGAGGAGAAATTGTCTGATACTGAGAAATGAAGAATACATGTCTTAGTCCATTCAGACTAACAAACATAACAAAAATGTTATAGACTGAGTAGCTTGTAAACAACAGAAATTTATTTCTCATGGTTCTGGAGGCTGGAAGTCCAGGATCAGGAGCTGGCAGATTTGGTGTCTGGTGAGGACCCCCTTTCTGGTTCATAAATGGCGGTCTTACTGTGTCCTTACATGGTAGAAGGAGAAGGGATGTTGTTTTTTTAAGGGCAACACAAATTCATCAGGGTTCCATCCTCACAACCTAATCACCTCCCAAGGACCCCCCTGCAAATGCCATCACATCAGGGTCGGGTTCAACATATGGCTTTAGGGGGGACACAAATATCGGTCTACAGAAACATGGTAGAGAATTTGATATTTACACTAAATAGCTTCACCCTACTAGAAAATATTTCCTAGGCAATGTTGTATTTGTGGAAAAAAAATCAAGTTGGTACCTTTTATCTAAATATATATCTATAACATTAAACTACTGAGATTCTCCTTTTATTCTTTAAACTTTCATCAGTTACTTGGCTTATGAAAAAAATAAACTTTTTAAACAGCAGTATAAACACTGGGTGACTTTGGATGTGTTTTTTTCCCATTTCTGGGATGCTTCTGCAAATAACAGGGCCGGCTACAATCTCAGTACAGTCATGAGCTGCATAACGATGTTTCAGTCAGTGATGACCTGCGTACAGGATGGTGGTCCCATAGGATTTGTACCATATAGCCCCGGTGTGTGGTAGGCTATACCATCTGGGTTTGTGCAAGTACACTCTCAATGTTGGCACAGCGACGAAATCACCTAGCAACACATTTCTCAGAATGTATCCCTGTCGTTAAGCCACACGTGACTGTAGCCACCTTGGGGTCATCGCGTACTCTTTTGAGATTTCTGATACAGTAGTCCCCCCTTTTCCATGGGGGATGTGTTCCAAGACCCCCCAGTGGATGCGTGAACCCACAGATGCACTGAACCCTTTATGTACTATGGTCCTTTACATACATACCCATGGTAAACTTTAATTTATAAATTAGGCACGGTAAGAGATTAACAACAATATCTAACAATAAAATAGAACAGTTATAACAATATAGTGTAATAAAACTTACGTGAGTACGGTCTCTCTCTCTCAAAATATCTTATTGTACTGTAATTTTGGACCACAGTTGACCAGGGGTAAATGAAACCTCTGAAAGTGAAACCAGGGATAAGGGAGGCCGACTGTAATAGCAGTGGGGCCTCTCCCCAACCATTCCAAATTCAGATACAAAAGAAATCTCCCACTGTAGTTTCTAGGGCTTCATGAATCATCGGAAGCCTATCCCAGATGCTGTACAGGCTTCTTCCCAGAGGATCCTTTGGCCAGCAACTCTCTCTCGAGGTCCTTTCTGCAATGACATTCTGTGACTCTAAAATTGATTCTTCTCTAACTCACCAGGTACTTTCTGCTCAGACACTTTCCCTCGTTCCTTCCTTTGTGTAGTTTCTGGCAACAGCAGATCTGAATCTATATTCAGATATTATATCTATAATCTATATTGTCTGGTTTAAACTTCAAGGAGATTCTGTTCATCGTTTATATTAGGAAATATAGCACTATTTTTTCAATTATTCAAAGTTGTTATTTGCCATTTCTTCTGGGTGGTTAGTGTTCATAGTTAGAGACTGACCCATGGTGATCATAAACAACAAAAACATTTTGCAACAATTTGTTTAGAGAAGCTGTTTTCCTGAACTGTCAAAAATGTATGAGGTCAGCTATGCACATAGTTCTATTTGTGAGGCACAAAAATAAAATTGTAAATATTTTATCAAAATTAAAATCACATGCTGCTACAACTGCATGCAATCATTTGTGCATCGTTCCCTCTAACATTTTTTTAATACCTTTTATTTCTTTATTTTTTATTGTTTTTGCTGAGGAAGATTCACTCTAAGCTAACATCTGTGCCAATCTTCCTCTACTTTGTGCTTGAGTCGCCACCACAGCATGGCCCCCAACAAGTGGTGTAGGTCCGTGCCCAGGAACTGAACCCCAGCTGCTGAAGCAGAGCATGCCGAACTTAACCACCAGGCCACAGGGCTGGCCCTCAATACATTTTATTTTCTAAAGCAGTTTTAAGTTCACAGAAAAATTGAGCAGAAAGTACAGAGGGTTCCCATATACCCCTTACCCTCATACATGCAAAGCCTCCCCCACTGTCCAAATTCCACACCAGAGTGCTACATTTATTATAATTGATGAACCTATGTAGATGCATCATTATCACTCAGAGTCCATAGCTCACATCAGGGTTCACTCTTGGTGTTGTACATTCTATGAGTTTTGATAAATGTACAATGGCACGTACTCACCATTGTAGTATCATACAGAACAGTGTCACTGCCCTAAGAATCTTGCTGTCCACCTAGTCAGCCCTCCCTTCCACCTACTCCCTGGCAACCACTGATCTTTGTACTCTCACCATAGTTTGGCTTTTTCTAGAGTGTGACATGGTTGAAATCATACAACGCATAGCCCTTTCAGACTGGCTTCTTTCACTTAGTAATAATAGACATTTAAGTTCCATCCATGTCTTTTCACAGCTCAATAGCTGGTTTCTTTTTAGTGCTGAATAGTATTCCATTGTCTGGATATACCACAGAGAAAGACAACTTGTTTGCTTCCAAGTTTGGGCAACTACGAATAAAGCTGCTATACACATCTGTGTGAAGGTTTTTGTGTGGACATAAGTTTTCAACTCCTTTGGGTAAATGCCGAGGAGTGCTATTGTGGCATTATATGGTAAGAGTATGCTTAATTTTGTAAGAATCTGCCAACCGTCTTCCAAAGTGGCTGCACCATCTTGCAGTCCCACCAGCAATGAGTGAGAGTTCCTGTTGCTCCACATCCTCGCCAGCGTTTAGTGTTGTCAGTGTTTGGAATTTTGGCCATTCTAATAAATATGTAGTGGTATCTCATTGTTTTAATTTGTAACTCCCTAATGATGTACGATGTTGAGCATTTTTCCTTATGCTTATCTTCCTTGGTGAAGTGTCTGTCCAGGTCTTTTGCCCATTTTTTGATCAGGTTTTTTTTTCTTATTGCTGCATTTTAAGGGTTATTTGCATATTTTGGATAACAGTCTTCCATCAGATACATCTTTTGCAAATATTTTCTCCCAGTCTGTGGCTAGTATTCTCATTTTCTTGATCCCCTAACATATTAATTATACCACACTAATGGCAATAAAATATTTGTAGTGGTGTTTTTGCGTTTCTTGATAGAATTTGAGGCACAGAGAAAGTTACATTTTATTTCAATTTATATAGAAAGGAAAGATCTATACGTTTTAATAAATGAAAATCAAGTATATAGTGATTTTAATTACCTCCAACATGTTCCACAAAAAAAGACTGTAAGAAATTAAATAATTTGAAGAATACATCCAAAATAACTTAAAAGGACTGTATTTCTTCCTTGACTAAAAAATGTTTGTGTGTATATGTGTATTTGTGTGTGTGTACCACATTCACATAGTCTGAGGGCCCTTTGAAATATGAATTTGTTCTGCACGTCATCTTCAGTTCCTTTCAAGAGAGCCAGAACTCTTGGAGCCTACCTTGAAATGTGAGGTTATGTTCCCAAGTATATCCTCAAGCAGGGGTTCTTGCTTTTAGACTATATTAAATACCATCTTTCCTTCTCTTCATTTTTAAAGAAAGTAACTGCAGTATAGATGAAGCAAACGAAAAGAATTACACTAGAATCTTATGGATTGCAATTTTTTTAATATTCCAAGTAGGTAACTGATAGGAAAGAATTATTAAACTAAGATTCATCCTAATCACTGATTTTGGCATTGGTTGTGCTTCAAGTATTTGGAATAAGGTATCTTCTATGCGACAAATCTCCTGAAACCCCCAGATGTGGTTTGGTAATACGCAGAAGGGATGAGAGTAGATGTTATCAGAGACTGATTATTAGCACTTAGTGATCATCAGACGGCTGCTTCACGGCCACCTTGAGAACTGGCCAAAGCTAACTTTAGGAAAACGCTAAACTCGTAGGTAGAATACCTTGATAGCTTGAAACAACAACGACAAACAATACCTCATGTGTTCTTGTCTCATCTGAGTTCAAAAGAACATTTCTAGGTATGTGGCATATGGTTTAGTTTGAGGCATCGCAAGTATATTGATCACATGGGTCCTTTGCTCTGGCTCTTGCAGGGTTTTTGGTTTCAAATGTGCAAAATTTGCCTTCCACATCCATTTATTTTGGTGTCACAGCCCATTGAAGTCAGGTATCTCGCCTCATCTACTCATCAAAGCTTTCAAGCCTATATTAGCAAAAGTAGGAATGCGTTTTTTTCTTGGCTCAGTCAGTTGGAAATGCCTCTAGCACCTGAGTAGTCAACTGTGCCAAATGCAGCCTCTGTTTAATTCCTGTGTGAAGGTGTCTATAAAGTCATTGAAGCTTTTTTATTTTTATTTTTTCTCTTTCAATGTCCTAACTCGACTTTTATCTTTGTCATATTTATTCCAGATTTATTCCTTCCAAATGTTGCTCTTGGTGCCATCATTGATTAAAATAGAAGAGATACCCTGATTAAGAGTATATTTAGAGATGAATCTAAAAAATGCATTCAGTATTATTTTTACCATGGTTAAACCAGTCATATTTATAAAGTAAATGAAAACGTTAGAGCCTTGGCCAGGAAACACATGCTATTTGCACAAAGTAGAAAATGTTTCTTCTTTTTTCTTGAAATATTAAAATGTGAACATTTCTTGCCTTATTCATGGTCCAGCTATTGAGCTGTGCATGGTTCAGTTAAGATAAAATGCATGCTTATTGTTCTTTTATATATCAGTTAATAAAAAATTAAACCCATTAGGACTGTACATTTAGACAAGAGAGAATGCTATTTTTTTAATGTCACACTGAAAACCACATCTCTTTTAATCAGCATCTGCTCTGTGTTAAGCTGCCTATAAAATCTGGTGCGCTGTTGACAGTGGAAGATGAAAACAAACAAACAGGAAAACTACAAAAGGCATGGTATTAACATCAAAGTAGAATAACCCTGCTCTCTTTCTTTGGCATTTGAAAAACGCCTTTATTTTGACCCTAAACAATTGGATTTTCTCTCCACGAATCTTGATTTTGGAGCTCTGGATTAAGAAGGCTTGCATGTGAGTTGAAACATGAGAGTGCAAGGAACTAAGAACGAACAAGGAGCTGTTTGAACACATTAAACCATTTGCAATTGTAAAACCTCCTTTATTGTTTGGGACAATCGGAAAACACATTTGTTTGTAGATTAAACTCAGGCTTTTTAGCTGCAATGACAGGTACCATGTAGAAGGCAAACAGATCCCAACTGTAGTCTTATAACCCTGCAAATGAAGCAGTTCTGAAGTTTGGGATTATGGGGAATAAAAGAGGTCTCTTGGAATTTTTGTAGATACCAGAGTTTAGGAAAATTCTTCTTCTTTTTTAATTTATTGATAATGGAGATCTAGATTTGTCCTAATACTTTATGCCTAGCTATGCATCTATACTAAAAAACAAAATGAAATTAATGTGTGGGATGTCTCACATTAGAGTGTTGCCAATTATGGATACGTCCACTCTGTAGGGATTGTACCAATTATGAAAAAGTATGTACTAATTCAAGTCTTACATGGAGTGGTTTGCTGTATTGTGTTTATTAACTTAACAGCATCTACTATTAGCCAGGTAGTATGATATGTGCTGGGAGTACAGAGAGAATCAAATGACAGTCTTTGACCTCATGGAACTGGTGGGAGAAAACAAACTAATCATCAAGGCTAGGGGCAACATCCAAAGGATTACCATACAGGCTACGAGAAGGAGTCCAGAAGATCCTTCTTCCTAAGCATGAGACTTTGCAGACGGTGGGACAGTCATCTCTCACCATGTGATTAAGGGATTCATGTATGATGTATGGCGAGGTAAATGAGCCACTAAAGAGAACAACGTGTGCTGGGAATTTTCTCTTTCTAAAATAGATACTTTCAACAAAATATGTTTTATTTATTGATAACTTTGCTTTTTACTATCCACTGATAGGATTTTATCCAACTATGAATATTTTCAGAGCATTCATTATAAGCCCCAGAGGAATATATTTACAGTGTTATTCCAAATTTGTTCTTCTTAAGATCACTAAATTCTAAGGCCATTCTTTGTACTTGTTTAACTCCTTCAAAGTCTCTTTTGTAAAGACTTCTGTAGATTGTCAATAAGAAGAGTGTGGCAAACTCAGGTTTTTGGTATCTTTTTTGCTCAAAGAAATCCAAGAAAGATTCCTGGAGGAGAGCTGTGTATATCCATGAAAAATATGGACAGGAGCACAGACTTCAGAGTGACACTCCTAAGATCTTCTCTCCTATCATTCTTCTCTTTTCTTTTGCTGAAATGAAATTTGTTCTTCTCACCCATCTACACGTCTCTGGATTTCCTATTATAGCATGACTTTGAGAGAAAGCCATAGAAGAGGAGAATTTTTGAGGCTGGGAGCTGTGGTCAGGAACACCAGAGAAGGATGGAAAACCTCTGTGTTTTATGGAGAAGAGGGAACGTGGTACAGCAGGCAATTGAAAGGTCCAGGGCTTTCTGTGTTGTTTTATGTATGTATTTCTTGGATTTTGCCCTTGATCTGTATCACTAATGGACCAATCATCTAATTGAATTAATTCACTCTTACTGAATTGTGTTCTCCAACGTAGGGCCAGTGCGCAGTGAGCTTTGATATGATTATGAGAACAGTGACTGCGGAGCAGAAAGGAGCCGAAATATTTCACAGACCCTTAAGAGTCACTGGTGTGGGACCTGTAAAAGTCACCTACTCAGAGCAGTAGCTACAAGTGAACTAACTGCACCAATCCTTTTGGATTTTTCAGCTACTTTTCAAAATTGCTGATCCCGACGTTTATTGACTTTGGGGTGCGTGGGAGTCAAGCTTCAGTGGCTGCATTTATGTTGTTCAAGGAGGGCGGTTCTGAGGAACCACTCAGCCACACAAAACAATGTTTCTTTGAGAGGTGTTTATTTTCAAATCTTTCTTTTTCAAATAAACCTCCAAGTTTGAAAACAGAAGAGATTATTTTTCTCTAGTGTTTTTTTTTTCATTATAAGAGGAGAGGAATTTAGTCTTGTTAAGACTACTATATGTCTATAGATACAGGTAAAGAGGTAGATAAAAATCGATGTATCGATGGTATGAACCCTAAATGTGAAAGATGTCTAATCTATGTTAACCCTTTGCACATATATTTAAAACTTAGAGTACTTCCCAGTTATTCTGAAAATTATTCATGTTATGCAATTCCTTGTTAATAAAGGTTTGGCAATGCTTAAAATCAGCATGAATAACCAAAATCCCCTGGTGAAACAGAAACCATGTAACCACTTATATCTCATTCATAAAACCAATTTAGTCTTTGAAACAATCTACTTCTCTTCACTTATTTCTCTCTCCTGCCTGCCTGAATTCCTGTCTTTGCTTCTTTCTTCTATGCCTTTTTCCACTTCTCTTTTTCTTTGTTCTTATTAAATGAACAACAGCTGTTAGCCAGCTACAGGACGCATTAAATCCAAGTCTAGCTTCACAATCCATATGAAGGAGATATAAACAACAGTGATTTCTTATAGGTGAACATTGTAAAGTAAAATGCTAAATGGATGCATTGTATGTACAGTATAGTGAGACAGACTGTAAATTACATTCCTTCTCTTCTCTCTCTCCACATATAT